>NW_024412417.1:9180718-9234021 GCF_014898765.1 Herpailurus yagouaroundi
TACATGCAGACATAAACAGAGATAAAAACAGGATATAACTGATAGCTGTATGCAGATTATTTTGAATATTTGGGCAAAACTCACACATAAAAAATAATTTCCAAAGTTAATTCAAGAAGAAATACAAAACCTGAATAGCCCAATAACCAGGAGAGAAATTTAATCATTAGTTAAAATTTTTACCATAAACAAAGGACCAGACTTAGTTTTGTAAGGAGTTCTACTACAAAATAACCAGGAAATGAATCATTTCTGATCTTACACAAACTATTCCAATGTGTACAAAAAGAAGGAACACCTGCCTTTTTATGAATCAGATATATGTTTGATGCTAAAAATGGATAGCCACAAACAGAAAATGCAGAATTTTTAAATGTATAATTTATAATTTGCAACAAAAAATATAAGTCTTGGAGACAAGAAAACTAACAAAAGGTATGCAAACAGTATTACAAAACTTTAAAGATGTTACAGAAGACTTCAATAAATAGAAATATGTCAATACACCATTTTCATGGATAAGAACACAATATCCTAATATAAACATCTGAGCTCTCCCCATACTGATATGTAGATTATCACACTATCTGTCAAAATCCAAAAATATTCTTTGTACAATTTAAAAACGACTCTAAATGTTATCTGAAAGAGCAAACAGTTAAGAATAGTAAGGCATTCCTGAAGGGGAAGGAAGAGAAGGTGAGAGAATTTGCTCTACCAGATAATAAAGAATAGAAAGCAGAAGTAATTAAGACACTGTAGTATTGCCACAGGGATACACAAATAGACCATTGGAACAGATTTAGAAAGCCCCAAAACAAACCCACTTGTATAAGAAAATTTGATATATGGAAAATTGATACTGCAGATCTGTGGGAAAAAAGGATGTACTAGTCAATAAATTTGTTGGGACATCTGAAAAATAAAAATATAAGCCTACCATATACAAAATGAATTCCAATTCTAAATGGATGAAGAAGTCAAAAATAAAATCAAAACTTTTCAGCTTTTAGAATAGAACACCAGAGAATATTTTTATGATATTAGGGTAGGAGAAAACTTCTTAAACAAGAGTCAGAAAGTGAAAATCATAAGAAAAAATTAATAAATTAAATTACATTAAAAGAGCATCTATTCAGCAAAGTACATGATAAACAGAGTGAAAAGAGTCACAAGCCGGGAAATGATTTGTATAAACTTCTACCAAGAAAATATTAGTATCTACAATATTTCAAGAATTCCTACAAATCAATAGGAAAACAAATCAATTTATAATGGGCAAAAGGCATGAACAAGCATTTCACAAAAGAGAAAACATAAATAACAAAAAAATATATGAAAACTTGCTTAGTCTCATTAATAATTTTAAAAAATAAAGTTAAAATCATAATGAGATAATATTTCATACCACCAGATTAGCAAATGTTAGTTTAATATTACCAAATGCTAGAGAGGATATGAAACAAGAGGAAGACTCATGTACTGACAGTGGCAGTGCACACTGAAAAAGGCAACATTTTGGAATTACACAATACAATTAAACACACATCTGCTCTATAGCCCAGCAATTTCATTCCTCTATTTAGACACTAGAGAATGTTGATGGCAACATTTAACAATGAAAACTGGAAACAACCTAAATGTCCCTCATCAGGAAAATGGATAAATAAATGCAATGCAATAAATGGAATGTACAGCAATAAAAAATGAAAATACTGCAGCTATACACAATGAGCAGAAAAAACAAGTCACAGAAACATATCTGGTGTATATGTTTCAGAGGCAGACAGTGTTAAACAATAAATACTTTATTCATTCATTCATTCATTCATTTGTAATGCCATATAAGTATATGGTAAAACTGTTTTTTTAAAAAAGCAAAGAGTGATTAACATACAAGCAGAACAGGAAAGTGGGTACCTCTGGAGGGAGAAAAGGATCTGCAAGGTGCAGGGAGCTCATAAAATGGGCTTCAAAGGTACTTGTAATGTCTTTCTTGCATTGGATTGTGAACATATTCCTACTTCTTATATTGTCATCCATCATGATATGCATTTCTGTTCTTTGAAATCTTATGTATGTATAGTTAACAATAAGTACATACATACAAACATACATACATACATACATACATACATACATACATACATACATACGTAAGACCAGAGGCTAAAAAACTGCAGTTGGAATCTACAAACTGGGTCCAAGATCTTCTGAAGGATGACAAAGGGACAGTGAAGCCTCACCAAAGCTGTGGTTCATGGCTGAAGCTAGACAAAAGCCTCTCTAGAGAGAGAAGAAAGCTCTTAACTGGGTAGAGTCACCTGCTGGTGCCCTTGGAGGTTGCTGGGACATCTCATGGGAAGTATATGGATCATTGGAGAAGAAAAACTTGAGCAAAAAAGTGTGGGCTTTCTTTGCATCTAGGAAGGTACATAATTTTCACGCTTGAAGATACAGAAGAAGATATCTTTTCATAAATGAATAGGACATTTGTATCAGTTACTTAAACAAGTGAAGGTTTATTTATTTATTTATTTATTTATTTATTTATTTATTTATTTATTTATTTGATGTAGCAGATAGTCCAGAAGTAGGCAATGTTCAATGGGCTACCAGTATTTTCTAACTCCTAGCTCCTTTTCTCTTTCAACTCTGACATTTTTAGTGTGTGGGCTTTTTGCCCCATTCAGCTCCAAACTTCTCATCTTCTTTAATGCAGCACTAGGGAATTTTCCTGACTCTTGTCATCAAAGTAAAGGCTTTCCTAGAATTCTCCATAGCCTGCCACTCATATCCTAGTAGTAAGAATGGTGCCACATGGCCATTGCTTACTGCAAGAGAAGCTGGGAAAGTAATGATTTTGCCACTGTGGCCTGCATCGTAGGAGCAGGAAGAGTGAGTAGCAATGGTTTCTGAACAGCTAATCAGAAATCTCTGTCAAAATATTTCACCAAGAATTCTTCCTCTTTTCTCCCCAGGAGCCAGTCTACTTGATGACCTATATAAATATTTCTCCTTCCATCACTCCCGTGGAGACACCATGACTATCATGGATCCAAAGCAGATGAATGTTGCTGCCGCTGTTTGGGCTGTTGTCTCTTACGTCATTGCAGACATGGAGGAAATGCTGCCCAGGTCTTAGCAAGAGCAAGAAAGAAAGCATGCTTGTCCTTTCTGGCCAGGAATCCTGAGTCTGCAGCTCCAGGAAGTCCTTCTTCAACTAACAGTTTCATCTGACCTAGTCCATTTTCAAAGCACAGTACTTTTTCATACTTTCTATTACCGTCTCTCTTGATACTTTCCAAATTGTGTTTCTAGAGGAATAAATGACCCCCACCCAACATAGAATCCGCATATGGTAGAGATCACAGTGGGGACATTTCATTATACCACCTGTAAAAAAATATTGTTTCTACTTTGAAAGTAAATACTGGATAAATATTTGGAAGATCTCTGGTTTTCATGTGTGTATTGATGAACATTAAGTCAAATACAAGGACACCAGTTTTTTATGCTATTTATCGAAGGAGCAGAGAAATACACAATTGTAATATGGTCTTCATTGAATGTATGGAGACATTTGGCTTTCTAATTTCTACACTTTTATGTCAGAATTTTTTAATGAAATATGATTTTTTAATTAAAAGAAAAAAATGTCACCATTTGGAGATAAAAACTAAGTATGTATAATCTAGTTGCCTTACTCAAGATACAAAATAAGGTCTATCACCAGGTAAACAATAATATAAATATACTGTTGATGTTTTATATATTTCACAAAAGATTTCTATGAAGTTGGGGCATATTCCCATTTTGCTGTTGACAAGGTTGAGACTCAGCAAGGCCAAATAATACTCATAGGCTCTAACAGAGAAAAAAACATTGATCCTCATCCACTCTGGGAACAATATCTACTGTTCTTCTACACACAATGTCCAGTATTCAATTTAAAAAAATAATTTAATGGAGCTCCTGGATGCTCAGTTGGTTAAGCAACCAACTCTTGGTTTCAGCTCAGGTTGTGATCTCACAGTTCATGGGTTTGAGCTCCACACTGGGCTCCATGCTAGCAGTACAGGGCCTGCTCGAGATTCTCTCTCTCTGCCCATCCCTTGCTCGCTCTGTCACTCTCTCTCTCTCACAAAATAAATAAACTTTAAAAATTATTTAAAAAATTTTTTTAATAATTTTAAAAACTACAAGAAAAAGTAAACGCATCGTCAAGAGTTAAAGCAAATGAGAGAGCCAGACTAAAAGATAACCTAGATGCTGGAACTATCAGAGAGGGATCTGACATAACTTTGGTGGATACATTAAAGATCTAGGACTACATACATGAACAGAAGGAGAATTTTAACAGAGAGATGAAAACTATAAAACAGAGTCAAATGCCAATGCTAAAATAAAAAATATAATATCAGAGATGAAGAATTTCCTTATTGGGTACCTCAGCAGACTGAACAAGGCTGAGGAAAGAATGAACTTGAAATTAGGCCAATAAAAAGTACCCAAACTGAAATACTAAGGAAAGAAATAGTGAAGGAAAACAAACACCAAAATGATCTTCCAAGAGTTGTAATCTAATACATATGTGATTTAATATACATGTAATTGGATAGCAAATGGTCTAACATACATGTAATTGAATTTCCAGAAGAAAAAGACAAAGTAACAGTTTTATTAATGGTAATAATTAAAAAGATTGATGGATAGAGTAGGTCTTTCATTTCTGGCAAGGCAGCAAAGTGATACTTTGACCCTTACACTAAAAATTCTGGATACCATCTGAGAAACACTTAAATATATAAATACTGGTTAAAAGTTAAAAAAATATTAAACAAAAAACTAAGTGAAGGCATGAACCAAAAGAGATACATAGCACATTAAATCAGCTTTCTCTATGAGAAAATTTGCAGAAGGTGGTAAACTTCAATTCCATTTCACTGCTTTTCAGGGCTCAGGGAACTGTAGACAAATCTCAAAGACATATTAGGGATACTAGAGAACCCCCAATAAAACTGAGATCTCAAAGGATTATATCTCAATACAATGGTGAACTAAAAATAAATTTCAATACTGCAAGAAAAATTACCATTATTGAATAAGTGCTGAGTAGAAGGCCCAAAGAAATTCCCATCGATAATGTTACAATAAATATTAACCCACAGTCAAATGCAAAAAAATTTAAACAACAAAAGCAAATACAGAACTGTAGCATTCTGAGCAAGAACAAACTAAGAATACAAAACATAATTGAACCACAATGTCTTCTGATATTGGAATTATTAGACTGAGAATTTTCTAAACTATATCTATTGTGTTTAAAGAAGCAAAAGGAGAGATTGAAAATTGAATATGAGAGTACAAGTGACCAGGCATATTGTAAAAAAAAAAAAATAGAACTTAAAGAAATGTAAACAATTATAAGTCAAAATTTAAACTTAGGGGACCAGTTTAATTGCAGATAGGAGAATTCATGAACTGAAAGAATAGTGAAAAAATTAATGAGAATTTAGCACAGAAAGAAAAAACACAGAAAATATGAACGAGAGGTTAAGAAATATGAGGGATAGAGTTATCATCTAACACATATTTAATCAGGGTTGCATAAAAGAGAAAATAAGACAAACAATAATAAAAGAAATAAGACTACAAGAATAAGAATAAATAATAAATGAAAAACTTCCAGAAATAATGAAATATATCAGTTAACACAGTCAAGAAGCCCAGTGAATCCCAAACAGAATAAATGCAAAGAAATCTACACTAGGACATGTTATAGAGAAACTACAGACCACAGAAAAGATCTTTGAAACAAGAGAGAAGGGATTATTTTAAAAGGAGCAAAAATCAATAATAGCTAACTTCTTAATAACAGCAACAATGCAAGCCAGAAGACACTGGAAAGATACCTTCAACATGCTAGGAGACAATTACCAACCTAAAAATTCTATGCTCAGCAAAAATAGCATACAAGAACGAGAACAAAATAAGGATGTTTTCAGGTAAACAGAAATTGAGAGAGTTTACCAGCAACAGACCTTTGATAAAGGAAATATGAAAATGTCTACTCCTGGAAAAATTAAATGGCCCTAGAGTGAAGACCAATAGACAAGAAGTGAAAAGTCTGGCTCCACACCAAAAATCTATGTGTGATCATTTAGACTCATCTATAGGCAATTACAAGGGGGCAGGGCAGACCAGCCCAGCAGGCCTCATGGAGGAAAGCTATCCTCACACAAGACTTAGTACACAACTGGTACGTTATATTTTTCTTAAAAGAGTTGCAGTCAAGCACTTAGGACCTACTGGCCAGCCAGATTCATACATAATCTGCATTTCAAGCCCAACAACTCCATTCAGAGGCCTCCCTATTGGGGATCTTGACTAAGACACTTTTGTCTACTTTGACTTGGTTCTTTTCATTTCTAGCCATTTCCCCTCCCTTCTCCCTAGCCCCATCCCAATCCATAAAATGGCAGGAGTCTTTTGTTCAGAACTCTTTGACAGTAAGATTCCCCTCCATCTGTGCTGATTCACCTGACCCTTGCCTGGTGCGAGGAAAATGGAATATTGGGGAACTGGTGCCTATTCTTACATCTTGCATGTGTTATCTGCATAAGTAATAAAAGCATGATTGTTAATTTCATTTTGGTTCCTTGTCCTAATTGATCACCTCAGTCTGGCAGCTCACTAGAAATTAAGAGCAAAGAAGATGGTAAATATTTTAAACAAACATGAACTAAATAAAATAATATCTATAATTTGAAAAGAAAGAAGATAATTGGCTAGAATAGCATATAAATGAAAAGAGAAGTTACAGGAATTGGTGTCCTAAGGTCCTTGTATTGCTCTAGAAGATAATAGAGGTACTGTCTAAATTTAGGATTTACCAAGTTAAATATAAATGTTAAATTTTCTAGGGTAACCACAAAAAAAATAGAGGTAGAGTGTAAAACAACAGAACAACATCTCCAAAAATGGAATAAGAAGAAAAAACTCAATAAATTTACTACCACAATGGACTAATCAACTAAAAAAATATAAGTTTGGAAAATAAGTGACTTAATGAAATGAAGAAGTGACCCATGTGCCACAGAAGAAATCATAATTGAAATTAAAACACTTCCACAACTGAATAATAACACACACGCACACATGCACACACATGCACACACACACACACACACACACACACACACACACACAACCACCTCCATATCAAAACTTTCAGAACTCAGATTTAGGGGAGGGGTGAGGAGACCCTCTGCAGGTCTCTAACATTCTCACTCTGTGAAACTCTCCCCTCTCTGAGAGTGTATCTTATGAACTCTAGCTGCCTTGGCCTCCTCTGTGAACACTCAGATCCCTCTCCTTAACTCGGTTGGCT
The DNA here is from genome assembly GCF_014898765.1 of Herpailurus yagouaroundi. Classification (NCBI taxonomy): domain Eukaryota; kingdom Metazoa; phylum Chordata; class Mammalia; order Carnivora; family Felidae; genus Herpailurus; species Herpailurus yagouaroundi. The sequence goes on from NW_024412417.1 coordinate 9,188,112, forward strand.
GCTCTCTGTTTGGGTTTTCCTTCTCTGAACTGCAACTGCAACTCTCAAGGCAGTAATCTAGGGCCAGCATAGAGCTCACCCTATTTGCTTCTGTCTCTTGGGCACCTATGTCCTTCATTTCCTGATGTCCACTGTCTTGTTTCATACATTTTATTTGGATTTTTGTTTAATATTGAAAGACAAGTCTGGTCCTTTTTACTTCTGCTTGGCCAGAAGTGAGTGTCAAGTCACTAATTTTTGTCCAGTGTATACAACCATATTCATTTTATGTTTTGTACATTTTGGTTCATTCTTTTCTCACTACTTGATTCTAATTTGGGAATGTGGATCTCAGGGATTTCATGAACTGCCCAAAGACTGAGATTAAAAATAAGCAGCATCTATGAATTATCACAACCCATTGCCTATATCCTGGAAATGGCTCTTAGGAAATGGATCTTATTTCATCTCTTTGCCTTTCCCCAGAGAGTTGTTTATTTCCCTGGGGGCGGGGGGAAAGAATTATACAGGGCCAAACGATAGCAGAATTGGCCCATTTCCTAACTGACCCCCTTACTGCTGCTTTAATGGAGAAGTATTAGAGGAGCTAGGTTGGGGGACATTGTGAATATTGTGTGTTGGTGAATGTGGTTATCAGTAGCACTAGTAATATAGGAGATATGGAGAAGTACATGGGAGTTGGAAAAATAGAAGGGTGGAAGAAGGAATATGAAAAAAAACTCACAAGAACATGCACATCCTAACTGCTTAGATCTACTAGATAGTTGTGGAGCCTGGCACATGCTATTGAATAACTATAGCTATAGACATTTTTAGGTAGAATTCTCTTATTTTCCATAAATTGTTGTAAAAGGAACTGTTCATCTGCTAAGAAATGGTGTATCATTTGAGTGGTGGCCTATTTCCTCTGCATACAGCAGCTTTCCAATTTGACTTCAGGGTCAAGTTGCTTTTCTGATTCATTTGGTTGAGTAGACTTAAGTGCAAATTGAGAAGAGAAGCCATTTAAATACTGTATAATGTGAAGAAGGTGAATTCTGCAACAGAAAAAGGAGGGGATTCAGGGAAAGGAGGTCGATTGCTGATTTTGCCCTTGACTTCGTTAAGATGTGGCTTTGAGGGTTCTGATGTGTCTGCGAATGATTTGGAGTTTAGGTTCCCCAGAGTGTTCCACCTTCCTCACAATAATTACACTAATGACACCAAGAGTATTTTGAAAATCCTCATGCTTCTACACCACATCCATTTCATTGCCACGCAGTTCTATTTGCTCAGTATGCTTCCTTCATAATAATTCGAGATGCTTCCCATTTACCTTGAGTAAATATCAAACAGATCTTGATATCTATATCTGTCTCATGAAATATACATTCTCTCTAACTGTGCCCAAATGATTAATTTACTGCTATGTGATGATTAGCATAAAAATCTCATCACGACACCAGATAGAAATGTTATCACTAATTGCCGTTTGAAGTGAAGAATGTTTTTTGCATAGAAATAAATGATGCATGCTTACTTCTCAATTCTGTGTTAAACCAGAAAACCCAAGACCATTTTTGGAGCTGAAAGAAATTACCTTTGAAGTTTTTTTCTTCTCTCTCCCTTAAATGGTCCATAGTTCAGCAAAGGAATGGTGGAAAGCAATTGTTAATGGAGTTTTGTACAAAAAATGAGATAAGTCAACTCAGTTCTCATCAAAGCAGGTCTTCCAATCAATCAGTTACTCAAATCAGGCAAAAACCTTTTCTCTGGATATTAAGGCCTCCCTGAGATCCTGAAACTTGGCAGGTAACCACTCATATATTTGCAGCATATCCTAAGAGCACTCAAGCTCTTCAGGGAACCTGACATTCTTAATATCACTGGTGGTTATTCTGGGTCTCCTCAAGCAGTATCTCTGGGTTGGACGGTACCTCAGAGAGCCTTGTTCTATTTTCCAGATTGAAAGAACATTAGCTGTGCCTTACATCTTCATGATGTAAAAGTCACACCCTAGTCTAATTAGTTCTCTTAACTCTAAGTACCAGCCAGTCTATCCCAGAAATTGTAATGGAACGTGAATTTCCACCAAGCTCTGACTTGCCATCCAGATCATCATCACCATTATCACTAACACCCACCCTGGGCCAGTTATACTGCTAAGAACTTTATATGCATCTTCTCATTTAATCTTCACTCGATGCATCGATGCTAGTCCTATTTTAACCCCCATTTTAGAGATGAGAAAACCTGGGTATACAACTCATAAATAACTTTTTCAAGATCATGGAGCTGATAAAAAGTAGCTGAAATCTAGAAAATTCAAGCCAAATATCTACCTCAGACAAACAAATTCTCTGAACAGCAAACCATTCTAGCTTTCACCGTGTGGATGGATTGAGTCTAACTGGCGCATTTTCATTTCAACGAATAGCAGGTGGGGCTTCAACAGTGCCATGCTTTGGCCCGAGAAAGAGGGGCCTTGTGCTTTTAGAGGGCTACACATATCACAAACACACACCAACAGCAAATTTCATGAGGGATATATGGTTGCTTCTGTCACCAGGGATCTGGTGCTCAGGGCTTGCACAGCGTGACCGATGACTCTAAGCCTCCACTCCCAGGCTCCAAGGACGCACTGCTCCTCAGGTCTTGCCTTTGAGAGAAGACTATATCTGAATGTTGTGAACATAGACACTACCTAAGAGCATGAAGACTTGAGGAACAGAAGTACTCAAGAAAAAAAGACAAATTCATAAACTTGTCAAATCTTTCCTCTCAGAGATCGAGAATGCAATAGATTCTTGCATTAATGAGCTATTATTCCCCAGAAGTGTTGAGCATTTTTTCTTGATTCTCATCGTGTCCCAGTTTGTGGCCCTGAACGTACCTGTGAATAAAGCATGGCATTTGCAAGAGTTGTACATGGTGACACGCTACATTATTTTATATCTGCGATATTAAATAATATGTATTCCTCATAAATTTGAGTATCTATTGATTTAGGCATAACACTTTTGAAATCTAATATCCATAATTTAAATTGGCAACTAGATGGACACTCAATGTTAAATGCAAATTGTTTTATTTTTGTAAAAATATTTAACATTTTTAAATTTAAATTTTAAGTTTACTTTATTTAAATATTTTTATTTAAATATTTATTCATTAATTATAGTTTGTGTTTCTTTTATTAACTTTTTTTAAATTTACATCCAAATTAGTTAGCATATAGTGCAACAGTGATATCAGGAGTAGATTCCTTAATGCCCCTTACCCATTTAGCCCATCCCCCCTCCCACAATCCCTCCAGGAACCTTCAGTTTGTTCTCCATATTTCTGAGTCTCTTCTGTTTTGTCCCCTTCCATGTTTTTATATTATTTTTGTTTCCTTTCCCTTATGTTCATCTGTTTTGTCTCTTGAAGTCCTCAAATGAGTGAGGTCATATGATTTTTGTCTTTCTCTGACTAATTTCGCTTCACATAATACCCTCCAGTTCCATCCATGCAGTTGCAAATGGCAAGATTTCATTCTTTTTGATTGCCGAGTAAAACTCCATTGTATATATATATGCCACATCTTCTTTACCTATTCATCCATCGATGAACATTTGGGCTCTTTCCATACTTTGGCTATTGTTTTTGGTGCTGCTATAAACATGGTGGTGCATGTGTCCTTTCGAAACAGCACACCTGTATCCCGTGGGTAAATGCCTAGTAGTGCAATTGCTGGGTCGTAGGGTAGTTCTATTTTTAGTTTTTTGAGGAATCTCCATACTGTTTTCCAGAGTGGCTGCACCATCTTGCATTGCCACCAACAATGCAAAAGAGATCCTCTCTCTGCATCCTCACCAACATCTGTTGTTGCCTGAGTTGTTAATGTTAGCCATTCTGACAGATGTAAGGTGGTATCTCATTGTGGTTTTGATTTGTATTTCCCTGATGATAAGCAATGTTGAGCATTTTTTCATGTGTCAGTTGGCCATCTGGATGTCTTCTTTGGAGAAGTGTCTATTCATGTCTTTTGCCCATTTCTTCACTGGATAATTTATTTTTTGGGTGTTGAGTTTGATAAGTTCTCTATAGATTTTGGATACTAGCCCTTTATCTGATAATGTCATTTGTAAATATCTTCTCCCATTCTGTCAGTTGCCTTTTAGTTTTGTTGATTGTTTCCTTTGCTGTGCAGAAGCTTTTTATTTTGATGAGGTCCCAGTAGTTCATTTTTGCTTTTGTTTCCCTGGCCTCCAGAGACGTGTTGAGTAAGAAGTTGCTGCGGGCAAGATCAAAGAGATTTTTGCCTGCTTTCTCCTCAAGGATTTTGGTGGCTTCCTGTCTTACATTTAGGTCTTTCATCCATTTTGAGTTTATTTTGTGAATGGTGTAAGAAAGTGGTCCAGACTCATTCTTCATGTCGCCATCCAGTTTTCCCAGCACGACTTGCTGAAGAGACTGTCTTTATTCCATTGGATATTCTTTCCTGCTTTGTCAAAGATTAGTTGGCGATATTTCTGGCTATATTTCTCTATTCTGTTCCATTGATCTGAGTGCTTGTGCTTGTGCCAGTACCATACTGTCTTGATGATTACAACTTTGTAGTATAGCTTGAAGTCTGGTATTGTGATGCCTCCTGCTTTGGTTTTCTTTTTCAAGATTGCTTTGGCTATTCGGGGTTTTTGTGGTTCCATACAAATTTTAGGATTATTTGTTCTAGCTCTGTGAAGAATGCTGGTGTTATTTTGATAGAGATTTCATTGAATATGTAGATGGCTTTGGGTAGTATCAACATTTTAATAATATTTGTTCTTCCTATCCAGGAGCATGGAATCTTTTTCCATTGTGTGTGTGTGTGTGTGTGTGTGTGTGTGTGTGTGTGTGTCTTCTTCAATTTCTTTCATAAGCTTTCTATAGTTTTCAGTGTATAGATTTTTCACCTCTTCAGTTAGTTTTATTCCTAGATATTTTATGGGTTTTGGTGAAACTGTAAATGGGATCAATTCCTTGATTTCTCTTTCTGTCACTTCATCATTGGTGTATAGGAATGCAACTGATTTCTGTGCGTTGAATTTACATCCTGCAACTTTACTGAATTCATGAATCAATTCTAGCAGTTTTTTGGTAGATCTTTTGGGTTTTCCATATAGAGTATCATGTCATCCGTGAAGAATGAAAGTCTGACCTCCTCCTGGCCAATTTGGATGCCTTTTATTTCTTTGTGTTGTCTGATTGCTGAGGCTAAGACTTCCAATACTATGTTAAATAACAGTGGTGAGAGCAGACATCCCTGTCTTGTTCCTGACCTTAGGAGGAAAGCTGTCAGTTTTTCCCCATTGAGGATGATATTAGCATTGTGTTGTTCATATATGGCATTTATGATCTCGAGGTATGCTCCTTCTATCCCTACTTTCTTGAGGGTTTTTATCAAGAAAGGATGCTGTATTTTTGTCAAGTGCTTTCTCTGCATCTATTAAGAGGATCATATGGTTCTTGTCCTTTCTTTTATTGATGTGATGAATCATGCTAATTGTTTTGCAGGTATTGAACTGGCCCTGCATCTCAGGTATAAATCCCACATGGTCGTGGTGAATTTTTTAATGTATTGTTGGATCCGGTTGGCTAATATCTTGTTGAGGATTTTTGCATCCAGGTTCATCAGGGAAATTGGACTGTAGTTCTTCTTGTTAGTGTGGTCTCTGTCTGGTTTTGGAATCAAGGTAATGCTGGCTTCGTAGAAAGAGTTTGGAAGTTTTCCTTCCATTTCTATTTTTTGGAACACCTTCAAGAGAATAAATAGGTGTTAACTCTTCCTTAAATGCTTGGTAGAATTCCCCTGGAAATCCATCTGGCCCTGGACTCTTGTTTTTTGGGAGATTTTTGATGACTAATTTGATTTCCTTACTGGTTATGGGTCTGTTCAAATTTTCTATTTCCTCCTGTTTCAGTTTTGGTAGTGCATATGTTTCTAGGAATTTGTCCATTTCTTCCAGATTGCCCATTTTATTGGCATATAATTGCTCTTAATATTATCTTATTAGTGTTTTTATTTCTGCTGTGTTGGTTGTGATCTCTCCTCTTTCATTCTTGATTTTTTTTTACTCTTTTCCTTTTTCTTTTTGATCAAACTGGCTAGTGGTTTATCAATTTTGTTAATTCTTTCAAAGAACCAGCTTCTGGTTTCATTGATCTGTTCTACTGGGTTTTTTTTTGTTTGTTTGTTTGTTTCAATACATTAATTTCTGCTCTAATCTTTATTATTTCCTGTCTTCTGCTGGTTTTGGGTTTTATTTGCTGTTCTTTTTCCAGCTCCTTAAGGCGTAAGGTTAGGTTGTGTATCTGAGATCTTTCTTTCTTCTTTAGAAAGGCTTGGATTGCTATATACTTTCCTCTTATGACTGCCTTTGCTGCGTCCCAGAGGTTTTGGGTTATGGTGTTATCATTTTCATTGGCTTCCATGAATTTTTTAATTTCCTCTTTAACTTCTTGGTTAGCCCGTTCATTCTTTAGTAGGATGTTCTTCAGTCTCCAAGTATTTGTTACCTTTCCAAATTTTTTCTTGTGGTTGATTTCAAGTTTCATAGCATTGTGGTCTGAAAATATGCACAGTATGATCTCAGTCTTTTTCTATTTACTTAAGGCTGATTTGTGTCCCAGTATATGGTCTATACTGGAGAACATTCCATGTGCACTGGAGAAGAATGTATATTCTGCTGCTTTAGGATGAAATGTTCTGAATATATCTGTTAAGTCCAGCTGGTCCAGTGTGTCATTCAAAGCCATTGTTTCCTTGTTGATTTTTGATTAGATGATCTGTCCATTGCTGTGAGTGGGATGTTGAAGTCTCCTACTATTATAGTATTACTGCCGATGAGTTACTTTATGTTTGTGATTAATTGATTTATATATTTTGGTGCTCTCACATTTTGGTGCATAAATGTGTACAATTGTTAGGTCTTCTTTGTGGATAGACCCCTTGATTATGCTATAATGCCCTTCTGCATCTCTTGATACAGTCTACCTTAAAGTCTAGATTGTCTGATATAAGTAGGGCTACTCCAGCTTTCTTTTGTTGACCATTAGCATGAGAGATGGTTCTCCATCCCCTTACTGTCAATCTGAGTGTGTCTTTAGGTCTAAGGTGGGTCTCTTGTAAACACCATATAGATGGATCTTGTTTTCTTATCCATTCTGTTACCCTATGTCTTTTGATTGGAGCATTGAGTCCATTGACATTTAGAGTGAGTACTGAAAGATATGAATTTATTGTCATTATGTTTCTTGTAGAGTTGGAGTTTCTGGTGGTGTTCTCTGGTCCTTTTTAATCCTTTGTTGCTTTTGGTATTTATATATATATATATATTTTTTTTTCATCTTTTCTTCCCTCAGAAAGTCCCCCTTAAATTTTCTTGCAGGGCTGGTTTAGTGCTTACAAACTCCTTTAATTTTTATTTGTCTGGGAACCTTTTAATCTCTCCCATTTTGAATGACAGACTTGCTGGATAAAGAATTCTTGGCTGCATAGTTTTCTGATTCAGCACACTGAATATATCCCGCCACTCCTTTCTGGACTGCCAAGTTTCTGTGGATAGGTCTGCTGCAAACCTGATCTGTCTTCCCTTGTAGGTTAGGGACTTTTTTTCCCTTGCTGCTTTCGTGATTCTCTCCTTGCCTAAGTATGTTGTGAATTTGACTATGATATGCCTTGTTGATGGTCGGTTTTTGTTGAATCTAATGGGGTTCCTCTGTGCTTCCTGGATTTTGATGTCTGTGTCTTTCTCCAGGTTAGGAAAGTTTTCTGCTATGATTTGCTCACATAACCCTTCTACCCCTATTTCTCTCTCATCCTCCTCTGGGACCCCTATGATTCTGATATTGTTTCTTTTTAATGAGTAACTGATTTCTCTCATTCTTAAATTGTGCTCTTTTGCCTTAATCTCCCTCTTTTTTTTCTGCTTTGTTATTCTCTATAAGTTTGTTCTCTATATCCCTGATTCTCTGTTCTGCCTCGTCCATCCTTGCCGCCACTGCATCCATCCGTGATTGCAGCTCAGTTATGGCATTTTTAATTTCATTCTGGCTATTTTTTACTTCTTTTATCTCTGCAGAAAAGGATTCTAGTCTATTTTTGACTCCAGTTAGTATTCTTCTTATTGTGATTTTAAATTCTGGTTCAGACATCTTGCTTATGTGTTGGTTACATCCCTGGCTGTCGTTTCTTCATGCTCATTCTTTTGGGGTGAATTCCTTCCTTTTGTCATTTTCAAGGTAGAAAAAAAATTAATGAGGTAGAAAAATTAAAATTAAAAAACTAAAATTAAAAAATATTAAAATTAAAAAATTAAAAATACACACACATACAAAAAGTGAATAAATGATGCTCAATCCTAGTTGTGTTTTGGTCTGAGTGTTGAAAGTGGTTTGCCAGATTAGAGAAAAAAAGGATGGGGAAGGAAATTGTTCGAGAATTTGAAAAAATGAATACACTGAAGTAGACTAAAATGAGATGATGGGAGTAACATAGAATTTGAAAAATTTACACAAAAGTAAAGAATATAGTAAAAAAAAATAAAGAAAAATACTTTTAATAAAAATTAAAAATAAAAATGAATTTTTTCTCTTTCTGTTTTCAAGAATAAGAAAAGAAACAAAAAAGAGAAAAAAGAGAAGAAAAAAAGGAAATGTTTTGAAAATTTGAAAAAGTGAATACACTGTAGTAGACTAGAATAAAATGATGGAAGTAAAATAGAATTTGAAAAAATTTACATAAATGTAAAAAAATAGTAAAAAAATTAAAAATATTTTAATAGAAATTTAAAGTAAAAATGAAGTTGTTCTCTTTTTGCATTCAAGGAAAAGAAATGAAAAAGTTAAAAAAATATTTTTAAAAAGAAATCATTTGGAAATTTGAAAAAGTGAATACACTGAAGTAGACTAAAATAAAATGATGGAAGTAAAATAGAATTTGAAAAAAATTACACAAAAGTAAAAAATATAGTAAAAATATAAAGAAAAATATTTTTAATAAAAATTGACAATAAAAATGAATTTTTTCTCTTTCTGTATTCAAGAAAAAGAAAAGAAGTGAAAAAGAGAAAGAAAAGAAAGAAAATTGAATAGATGGACCTACTAACAGATTGAAATAGGACTGAAATTACTTCATTTTTTCTTAGAAGTCAGACTATGCAGTGCTTTATAGTCTATAAACTAAGCAGGTAGTGAGACTTGTGTTCTTGAAGAGCAAGGTTGGTCCAGTTGGACGGGGCTCAGTGTAATGGTTCTGTTCTCCCCTAGATGGCGCTGCTAGCCTACTGGGGTGGAGTATCGTGGCACTCTAGGTGTGTATGCGCATGCGCATGCACGGGAGCAGTGAAAATGGCGTCGCCCAGCTACCAGTCTCTAGTATCAGAACTCTGTTCTCCCCAATCAGCAATCACGCACCCATCCTCTGTCTTCAGCTCTCGTCCACTCCCTGCTTTTTCACTGTCTGTGACCAGGCCCCAGGCAATACCTCTCTCCTGAGTTTTGTCTCAAATACAGCTGTTTTCCCTGGCTCCTTACTTCCGAAGGACTGCAGCTTTGACCCACTCCGCCCTTCTGCGGGAGGGTCTCACCAAGCAATGGCCAAATGAGCAATGGCCAAATAAGCAACGGCTGAATGTTGGCTGCACCCAGGAACGCTTCCTGCTGGACCCTGCTGCTGCCGGTGTCCCGAGACTGCAGCCAGGTGCCAGCCCACCCCAGAAAAAGTTCGCGAAATAGTGTAGCAGCAGCTTTTCAGGGATTATGAAAAATCACAACACACATCTGGCACCAGGCTTCACCCTTAATGACCTTGTTCCAGCACCAGAGAATGTGGTCATTCTCTGGGGTCTGCTGGGACCAGGTGGCTTCAACAGTCTCTACCAAATGTCCTTCTAGCAGTGGAACCGCTTTTCCCTATGTGGCCCAAGAACCTCCCAGACCCCACTCTGCTCCTGGGGATTCGCCCTTCTCACCAGAGCACCACCAGGTATGGAGCTATGGAGTTGCAGACTTTGCGCTCCCCTTGTTTACAGTCTTAATGGAATTTAAACCCTCTCCTTTCTCCTTTCTCCCTTTTTAGTTTAGTCCCTGTAGCTGTTTCCAATTTTCCACTTTATCTCCGGCTCCTTTTGGGGAGGGGTGCTTTTCCCGTATTCTCCCTCCTTCCCCCGTCTCCATCCTCTCTCCACCCGCAAAAGCACCTCCCTGCCTGCTGCAGCTTCTCACTCCCCATGTTCAGCTCTTTGTGCCATGTACCTGCTGAATTCTGTGGTTCAGGTTGTGCAGATTGTTATGTTAATCCCCCAATCAGTTTTCTAGGTGTGTAGGATGGTTTAGTGTTGGTCTGACTGTATATCATGGACGCGAGACACACAAAAAACTTCCATGCTGTTCTGCCATCTTGGCTTCTCCCAATTTGTGTTTCTTTTTCATTCAATAGTTGTTTATTATTTCTAATTGTAAAACACACATAAGCTAAAATTTACCATGTTAACCATTTTTAAGAATACAGTTCAGTGGCATTAAGTACACCCACATTTTTGTGCAACCATCAGCACCATCTATCTCCAGAATTCTTTTCCTCTTACAAAACTGAAACCCTGTCCCAATTAAACAATAACACCCCATTGTCCCTAGGGTCCCCAGCCTCTCGCAGCCACCTGTCTACTTTCTGTCTCTGAATCTGACTACTCCAAGTACCTTATATAAGTGAAATCATACAATAGTTTTGTATGTGACTGGCATTTCACTTAATGTAACATCCTCAAGGTTCATCGATGTTGTAGGATGTATCAGAATTTCCTCCCTTTCTAAAACTGAATAATACTACATTGTATGCTTAAAGCACATTGTGTTTATTCGTCAATATTGACTTGGGTTTTTTACACTTTGGGACCATTGTGAGTAATGCTGCCATGAACATTAGTATATAAATATCTCTTCTAGATCCTGCTTAACCCCAGCATAGAATTGCTGGATCACATTGCAATTCCATTTCTAATTTTTTGAGGAACCACTATACTGTTTTCCACAGTGGCTGCACCATTCCCAGCAACAGTGCACAAGGGCTCTGATTTCTCCACATCCTCACCAACACTTGTTATTTTCCCTTTTCTTTCCCCATGCTTTTGTTTTTCTGTTTTGTGTTTGTTTTTGTTTTGTAGCCATTCTAATGGGTGTGAGATGGTATCTCATTGTAGTTTTGAATTCAGTTCCTTAATGATTAGTAATGCTGAGCATCTTTTTATGTGCTTATTGGTCATTTGCATATGTCTTTGAAGAAATATCTGTTTAAGTCTTTTGCCCAATTTTTAATCAAGGTGTTTGGGTTTATTGTTGTTGTTGTTGTTGTAATTGAGTTGTAAGAGTTCTTTATATATTCTGTGTATAACCTTATCAGAGAGATGATTTACAAATATATTCTCTCATTCTGGGGGTTACCTTTTCACTCTGATGATTGTTATCAGTTGATGCAGAGAATTTTTAAATTTTGATATAGTCCAGTTTATTATTTTCTTTTGTTGCCTGTTCCTTTGATGTCTTATCCAAGAAACCATTGCCACATGTGTTGTCATAAAGCTTTTCCCCTATGGTTTTTTCAAAAAAAGTTTTATAGTGTTAGCTTTCACATTTAAGTCTTTGATCCATTTTGGGTCAATTTTATATATGGTATAATATAAGGGTTCAACTTTATTCTTTTATATATAGCATAATGTAAGGGTCCAACTTTATTCTTTTGAGTATGAATATCCAGTTTTCCCAACAACAATTGTTGAATAGACTATCTTTTCTTCATTGAATGGTCTGGGCACCCTGGTCAAAAATCATTCAACCATCTCTAACAGAAGGTTTGTTTCTGGATTCTTTATTCTATTCCAGTGTTCTAAGTGTTTGTCTTTATGCCAGTACCACACTGTTTTATTTACTGTAACTTTATACATTTTGAAAACAGTAAGTGTAAGACCTCAAACTTTGTTCTTTTTCAAAATTGTTTTGACTATTTGGGGCCCCTTGTGATTCTATGTGAATTTTAAGATGGATTTTTTATTTCCATAAAAAAACACTATTGAAATTTTGATGGGAATTGCACTGAATCTATAGATCACTTTGGGTAACATCGATATCCTAACAGCATTAAGTCTTCTAATCCACAAGTAAGGGATGTTGTTTTAGCTCAGGCTACTCTAACAAAATACCATAGACTGATATCTTACACAACAGACATTTATTTCTCACAGTTCTGGATGCTGGGAAGTCCAAAATCAAGGTGCTGACAGATTAAGTTCTTAGTGAAGACCCTCTTCCTGACTTGTATACAATCACCTTCACTGTGTGCATGCACATGATTTTTTGTTAGTGTGTGTTCATTGGAGAGCTCATGTCTCTTCCACTTTTTAAAGAGTAATAATCCCATAATTTACATTACAAATCTGATTATGCACTCCTGCTTGGAGCCCTTCAGTAGCTTCTCTTTGCACTTGGGATAAAGTTCATAATACAAAGTCCTGAATGTTCTAACCTTGTCTTCCTTTCTGGCCTCAGTTTACATGCCACTCTTCCTGTCTTCACTCTGCCCACATTGACTTTTTTTCTAGTTCTAACATCACTTCCTGCCCCCCAGACCTGTGCACATGTAGTTTCTTCCTAGAATGTTCTCCCCTTACTCTTTTTCTTTGTCTGTTCAACTCCTGCCTATCCCCTGGGCTCATCTCTAAAGTCTCTTCCTCTGGCATGCCTCCTTTAAATCTTGGGACTAGAGAGATCCCAATAATAACAAAAACTATAATTATTTTTATGGTCATGTATAAAGATTAACATTTGTTTTTACCTATACAGTAGGCAACGAGATAAGCATTTCACATGTATTCACTCATGTCATTCTCCCAAAACCCTCCTCTCCATTTTTACAAATGAAGAAGTCAAGATTTAGACAGCTTAAGTCACTGCCCCTGGTCACATTACTAATAAGAGGTGGAGTCAAGATTTTAATTAAGGTTATCTAATCCCAGAGCTTATGTATTTAGTCCTAATACCTCATTGATTTTCTCTGTTAAGGGCCCTCATTCATGATTTGTTCATTTATTCCACATGTTTATCAAGTTTCTACCATGTGGCAGGCACTATAAGGTACTGGGGTATGGAGGTGAGCAGCAAGACAGATAAGGTCCCTACACTTAAAGAACTTTGTCGTAGTGGAGGAGCAAGAACATAAAATGTAGAAGTAAGCAAATAAACAAAGATCACTTCTATGGAACTGAGCTGATTATGTGGTGAATAATAAGTATGGAAGGGCTGCTATTGACAGGATGGGCTCTGATGGTCTCTAAAAAGGGGACATTTGAGCTGAGTCCTGAAGGATGATGGGGCAGAACTAGCTAATTGTCCCTAAGAATGCATTCTACTTTTTTTATGGTAACAGACCCCCTAAATTTTAGCTAGGTTTTAGTCTCTACTTTACTTTATAATTAGGTGTAACCATGAGACTAAGTTCTGGCTAATGGGTTATAACTGGAAGTGGCCCAAGAAACTTCCAGTAAGTCTCCTTAAAGGGAGCAAGGGAGATGGGCATGCTCTTCTCCTCCCATCCTCTTTCCTTTCGGAAGGTTGAAGCATCAACAGCCAACTTGCACCATGAAGTGAACTTGAGAATGCAAGTCACACACAGCAGAGAAGCAAACAGGAAGGAGTATGGGTCCCTAATGATGGGGAGTACCATATCGCCCTGGACTGACTCCCTCAGATAAACTTTATTGAAGTAGTTCTTCCTGCAAAGCGTGACTGCACTTCTTTATGATTTTGAAGACTTAATACTGCTGCTTGTGAAGTGTAGACTACAAGCTTCATGCACCAGCTGTCAGCCACTGTAGTGACCAACTAAACATCCTCAGGAAGTCATCATAGGTCCTTTGGTTGACTCTAACTCCCAATCACAGGAAATGACTGGTTTTCTTTTCTCTCTGGTATGCCTTTGGAAGGAGTTTGGAAGGCATTTGGTGTGCCGGAAGGGCCACTCACTTGATCAGATGGCACCTGCCAAACTGACACAGATAAAGAGTGCCACAATGCAGATCTCTGAAAAATGCCTCCATGACATATTAGCAATTTCACAAACACATTCAGAAGTTCAGATAACACTTTTGATGTCCTTGATCTTTGCACTTCCAAATGGTGGCTGAACAAACAGAAATCAGTCTTCTTTGAAACCTTCAAAGCAGTGAAATTGCTTAAATCAGTTTGTTGACTATTCTCTGACTTCCAAAGGTCAGGGAAGGTTTTCTGTGTGTGTTCGTCCCTTCTGATTCACTTTCACATTCTCTTGTAAGTACTTTGGTTCTAAAAAAAAAATTAAGTCAATCATTTATTTGTTTTTTATGCAACTTTGAATTTCCAATAAAGACTTGGCCAACTTTTCTGAGGACCAAAAATGGCTATTTTTGAAATAGTTGTATAAACATCCTATTAGGAAATGGTAAATAGAACTTACCAGCATGGAGTAAGTGCAGAACTGATTCTTTTACCAATATATTTAAACCTCATGAAATCAGAAACGTGTTATTACACCAGAAGATTCCACATAAAATCCAGTGTGCTCAAGTTTTTTGCGTTATCATTTGTGTGAACTGGGGCTTGATCATGGCAGTAGAAGAGATACATGATTTTGTACTTGTTTCTCAACAATTTCCAACTCAGTAATCAGCACCTGAGGGTGACTCTCCCTGTGAGGAAGACAGCATGGAAGTTGCCATGTATGGAGATGAGCTAAGGGGCTGAGCAGTGGCGTCTTCACTATCATTATGACCTCAATCAGGATTCTAAAGGGAAGTCACAAGAATACATGTAAACTAACTGCAGAAAAAAATGAGAGAGAGATAGAATGGAAAAATACTGAAGTATCCTATGAACTCCACTTGGGTATTTCCAGGCTTTAGAAATTAAACCAGAGACTGATTCCTGCTTAACAGTCCTTCCCAAACCTTCCCAAACCCTTTCACCTCACAAATATTACATAAAATGATGATATTTTCATGGCCCATGGGGATAAAATAATGAGGCTGCTTCATGAAATCGAAAGCGACTTACTCCTTGGCATACTGATCAGCCACCCAGATAAAGACCTTTCTTTAGTCTCCCAATTCCCAAGTTCTTAGGAAACAATCATGGCCAACATTTCTTGAGCCCCTGTTGTATGGCAGACACTGCTGTAAGCATTACACATGCATTTTATTCACTCATTAAATCTTCACACAAGTTAGGTATTATATTTTCATCTTTCACATATAAGAAAACCCAGGTGTTTGGAGTCTAAGCTATATACTCAAGGTCACATGGTTCACGGTGCAGGCAGGGTTTAAATCTACTTTGGCCCTTAATCTAGTTTGGCGTTAACCCTCAGTTATACTGTCTCTATCAGACACCAAAGCCTTCTAAAAAGGAAGTGAACTGATTGACCAGGTTTGAGTCAGGTACCCATCTGAGGACCAATCGATGATGAGAAGGGGGTGGGATCACACTGGAGAAAGCAACTTGGTCCTCATGCTACACCCTGTGGAAGGAGAGAGGGGGGGCAAATCCTGGCAAAGAAATGTTTGACCAACACTAATAAGGATCCTCTTCCTCCCCACCCTCCTCTTCTCTCAGGGACCCAGGGTTAACTGATGTATTCTTCTCCTTTCACAGTACACTACAATCACGATGCTTCTCTTTATTTAATCTTATTCCTCCCCACACTAGAATTCCATCTCAATCCCAAAAGGCCACCATTCTACTTTGTTTGATAGGAATCATTTTACCTATATATGTTCTTATATACGTATATTGTTGTTTCGTGTGTATGCATTTTTAAGGAACATATATGACATGGTGCTACAAGCCCCATTCTTGTCTCCCTTTTGCCACTCACTCTTACGTTCATAAGATATATCCACGTTGCCATGTTGCCAGCCCATTGCTTCTGACCACAGCATATACTCTAGGGTATGCCTGCACCACTCAACCCATGTCTTGTACCAGTCATGTACTACTGGGTTGTATAGACCACCCCACTCAACTTGGGATCCCCTCATCTGGGAAGACCCCCCTCTGCCTGGGGGAGTGTTCCTCCTCTGTGCTTGCACTTTCCTCTGAGCTTGCTTCCATCAGGACAGAGGCCATAGAGCAGCTTGGTTTAAAGTACAGGATTGGGGCCACACTGCCTGGACTCAGAATCCCATCTCTTCCATTTATAGCTAAGTCATATAGCCTGTAGGTACCTCCTCTTCCTCATATGCAAAATGTTAGCCACAGCTACCCATGGGATTATTGTGAAGATTAAATGAGAAAAATCTATGAAATGTGCTAAGAACAGTGCCTAATACAAATGAAGTGCTATTATAACTACTGTAATATTTATTGCATGTATCAGAATGGTCTATTTACTTGTCTATTCCACCACCAGATTATGAAACCCTTGGCTTTTCCATCTCTGTGTCTCAGAACTCCACACGTTGCAAGAACCCAATGCAGGTTCATTGGATGTTGCTCTCTCTTACTCACTCTGTGGTTTGACATGGCTGCAGTATTGGTATCTAGAAACGAACTGGGTTGAGAAGAGGCTCAGATAGAGTAGGCTGGAGCTGTGGCTTTAGAAGGGAGAACTTTCCTGGAGCTATAATGCTGGGCAATAGAAAATATAGTGTCAGCTGCTACATACAGCCAGGAAGGTCAGCAGGTCACCCAAGAGCAGCTCTCAGAGGACATCTTTACATAGGCAGCTTTATGAACTTGGCCAGAGCGTGGCTAAGAGCCAGCTCATGGCCATGTGCCAACACTTTCTGGCCTCCTGTGTGTTCGCCTCAGTGACCTCGTCTGTACAATAGGACTAATACCATCTACCCTATACGATTGTCCCAAGGATTATGTGAGGGAACAATTATAAAGTGCTTAGAACAGTGTCTGGAATGACCTCAATCAGTCATAAATGTTAGCTTTCCTTAGAATGAACACCACACAACTGATTACTCTTACTTACAAATAGAGTCGGAAGATGCCACTCGTTTTCTTTCTTGTTTCAGGATCTTGGAGTTTTTGTTTCTTCATCTGCATATTTGTTTTTTGGTTTTATTTATTTACTTGGTATTCTGGTGGGAACTATTTGTTAGCAGGTTATCTGATAGAAGGTTCTAGTCTTTTTAGCCTCAACAAATGTGCCCTTGAACTCACAGGTGGGCAGTACAGCTTGTCTATCTTTGAAGGCTTCCTAAGGACAATATCATTCTCAGGTTAGAAGTTCTCTGAAGTGCCAGCCAGCAGCAACCCATAGTCAGATATTCCCAGGAATACCAGGGGGCACCATTTATAATCACAGAACATGCCTAAATGGGAATGAATTTGATCTTCTTTGTTGAAAAAAAAAAAGTGAAGGGGAAGAAGAACAAGGAAATCAAACACAGGTCCGGTGGGGCTACACTCAGAATGATGAAGGCCTTTCCTATTAGCTTTCTAAGCAACTTTTAGACGATTGCTGTGCATAGAAAGACTCTTTTTTAAAATGCTTTGGTTTCATACAGGGAAAGAAACCCTCAGGGTGAATTACTGGCTGCTCTACATTAGAGGCCTCGCTGTAAGAACCATTAGCTATAAAAAGAGAGGTTAATTATGAGGAGAACTGTGTGGCCAAAGCTGAGGGAGTTATAGTGACTTGCAGGGAGGGGGCTGATCAGGAGGCCACGTTTGATGGCAACGCCCTCTCCTGGACAAAGGCTGAATCTGGAGGCTGATACCAGGCACAATGCTTGGGCCGGTTTGTGTTGGGTTCATTAGCTGTGGGGGTTATTGCCTATGGGATCATTAACTTGTGGCAGGAGAAGGGGGAAGGAGCAAGAGGAGTGGGGAGACTTAGCAAAATTTCTCAGTCTATAAAATTAGGATCTTGTGAAACTTCAAAAAGACTTTGTCAGGTTTAGTAATCCTACTCCCTACTCTCATCCATTCTAGAAGATCCGGCTTCCCACTATGCCTTAAGACATGCTCATGTAAAGAAGCACTTGGTTTCCAAGAAACCGCATGAATTTTTTTTTTCCTTTTAGAAGGACTCAAAGATAAAATGTTGTGTTTTGTCATGAAAATTTTATTTCAAGTGAGGAATCCAATTCCCAGTCTGGCCCCTGCCAACATTCTGAGGACAAATAGAAATCCAGGCTGGGCAAAATTTCGGAACTCATCTCCAAAAGGGATATTTTGACAAAAATGTATACATGCTTCAGACCTTGCTGTCATTAACTGAGTACCTACTGTATGCCAGGCACCAACAATACATTTTTCTCGCCTCGTTTCACTATACCACAGAATTTGTGACTCCTCAGTACAGGTGTGTGGTCACTAGTTCTGCAAATGCACACACCAAGAGTTAGGCTCACAGGTCCACCAAGGGCCACACAAAGAGAGCAGAGCGAGCATCCGTGTTCAAATCCTTTGACAGACTGCTGTCATTTTCCACTCTTTAGCCCTGCCTCCACAAAATAACCCAAACAGTTACTGTTCGCAACCCTTGTCATAACCATTCAAAAGTATGTAGCTTAAAGGAAGAAATGTTAAAATGTCTACTCCTGAGTGTGACGCCCTCTGACCTCACCCGCCCTGTGTATGCTTCTGGACCCCCTTTTTTGTTAGCCTTCCCAACTCTGGAGTATGCAAGTAGGCAGGTGAACTTTGTGACAAATACCCGGTAGATCTGAAGTGGGTGTGGATGTTGATTTTCCATTTTTATGATACATTTTCAATATGTATATAGGTAAGTAATTTCTTTGCCCATAACGCTTCCAAGTCGAATTCTCTCTTATGAATATCTACTTCCCTGTGCCAGCCCTGGGCGAAATTTTACCATATTGAACTTCTGTTCTTCGCGGCCATCTTTCGAAGAAGGAAGTTATAAGAGCTCCTTCTGAAAGATGGTCTTGTCACAGGTTAATATAAATTAATGTGCCTCCACCTTCACTCACTCTAATTTCTTATGAACATTCAGCCTAAGCATTTGCAAATATTTTACATTCGGCAATGTTTACAAGGCCTGAACTTGAGCTCAGCCGGGGCACTGTTCTGGAAGTGAGCGGAATACGGTGTCTGGGAGCATAGTTTCTGGAGCCAGCTCTCCTGTGACTCCTGGCTCCACCATCACTTCTGCCATTGATTTTGAGCAAATCTCTTCACTCGCCTGTGTCTTATGTTCTGTTCTGTGAAAATGAGATTAGAATGTCCTCTACCTCATAGGGTTCCTATGAAGCATTACTTTATATAAAGTACTTAGAAAAATGCCTGGAACATAGTAGTAGCTCTGAATATGTGAGTTCCGCTGTCATCACTATTATCATTATTCCATAAGAAATACTTGAAGGACTAAAGATTCAGTGATATGCTTGTGACTCTCCTCCCCTAACTCACTTAGCAGGTTGTGTCCTGTGATGTGCATGGTTTTTGAGAATACTCAATTCTAGTAAGTGAGTAAGCTTGTGGTTTACAAACATAGGCAAACTATCTGAAGGTGTGTAAGTCTAAATGAGTACCTAGTAAGCAAAAAGTGTGGTTATCATAGGCAGAACCTAGGGGATGTGTTAAGTATAAATATAAGATAAGTAGTTGGCAAGTGGAACATGTGCATGTTAATCACATGGAGAGAAGGATGAAAGGACCAAGAAACACCTGATATTTATGATGCACCTGAGCACCAAATATTCAGAGTGTACTAAATATATGTAAGGCTAAATATCAAGAAGCATTAAATATATGTGAGCATTTGATATTCGTGATCTCCTAATTGGGCAACCAGTTGGTTATATCCTTCAGGGCCCATCTGTGCTGTGCCCAAGTTCAAATAGAACTCATAGGTGCTCAGCTAGCTAATCAGCAAGCTATAGCATACTTGTTCCTACATCTCTGTAGTAGCACATGTATGTGACGTTGGCCTAGGGCACCTTCCATCTGGGGGTCCTGTGTCAGGGATACCCAAGATCACCCTCAGTTTCAATGATTTGCTAAGAATCACAGAACTCAGAAAAGCAGTTAAATTCATGGTTACAATTTATTACAGCGAAAGGATACAGATAGACGTCAGCAAAAGAAAAAGGTGCATATCACAGAGTTTAGGAGAGACTAGGTACAGGCTCTTAGTTGTCCTCTCCAAGTAGAATTATATGGATGACACTTAATTCTCCCAGCAATGATGCATGACACCACTTGCAAAGCATTGCCAAACAGGAAGTTCAAACAAGCCTTAGTGTCCAGAATTTTTATTGGAATGCCTATGTGACTGACCTTAACTACTCAGACCCAGTTCCCTAGGGGTCCAACTGATAACATGTGGCCCAAGTCTCTTACCATAAATCACATTGTTAGCATAAACTTTCTGGCAGGGCCCAAGGCCCCTGGTAAACAAAGATACTCTTATCAGACCATCTATTTCAAGGGCTCAAGGATTATCTCCCAAGAGGTAGTCAAGGACCATCCTTTCTTTGGAATGTACAGAGTTTGAGCACCCTAAGCCTGCTAAGCTAATTCTTTCCTATACAGTCCTCTTGCACAAACCTCAACTCTGGTCCTAGTAACCACACTATGAGCAGGGAGAGCTGAAGTGGCAGAGAGAGACGGGGCATATGGACATTGTGTACCCCAGGATTCATGTAGTGGAGTCCTCCAATTGCTCCCTATCCCAAGTGCATGAACTGACCCCATCTTTCCCCCCCTTGCTTACTGTTGTGTGTTTTAAATATATTTAATAAGCCTTGTGATTTAAGTATTTTAATTTGTTCTGTGAGTCTTTCTGGAACAACTTGTTCAATAGTGTATTTAGAGGCAACTGTTTTACTTGGAGACAGTTTCCCACATGGCATGTCCTCACTTCATCATTTGTTGGGGCGGGTGGACAGGTGATCGGTCAGCCAGCTGCTGCAGATATACTACAGGAGCAAACAACACCAGTGCTTACAACAACCATGGTGTTATGAATTAGGAACAATAATGCAATCTATACAGGTGGGATAGAGAGGAGGAACAAGGTAACAAAGGAGATTTGTGAGAATATTGGTATGGCTGTTACCTTGTTGATTGGTTCTAGCCACAATTTGCCTCTAGCTCGTACTTATTGAATGCTCACTACAGATCAGACACCATACTAAACACTCTAGATGAATTAGTTTATCTTCACAATAGCCTGTGAGATAGGTACTCTGTTTACCTTCACTATTTTCTAGATGAGTAAACCGAGGCACAAAGGAACTTGTGTGAAGTCACGTACTTTGTCAGTAGCGAAGCCAGAATTCATATGCAGATGACAGAGTTCACACCCTTAAGCACTTCACTAGGCTGCTTGGGTTCTGAAATGGGTTTGTCTTGGTCTCAGGACCTGGCACAGAATAGATAGAACTCTTCATTTGCAAGTGACAGAAACCCAACTCAAAATGACCTAAGCAAAATGGATACTTATTCACGCACAAGACTGAAAACTTCAGGGAACAGAACTGCAGCAGTCGGATCGAGGGGCTCCACTGGGCTATCAGGACGTGGCTGCTCATTCACTCATCATCTCTTGTTTCTGTTTCTTCTCTGCTGGCCTCACTCTTCCTTCCCTCATAGCTATTGGGAACTCCACATTGACATTCCTATGGCTTGGCAATCTAGCTGAACCAGAGATTGTCTTTCCCAAGAGTTCCAGTCACAGACCAAGGAGTCAGACTGACTCTGACTTGCCCAATTAATCCAGTCGCTGAGGCAGGGCAGTGGCCAAGCCTGGGTGATGTATGCACTCTTACTGCTGACTGCTGGGGTCAGTTTCACCTGAACCACATGGATTAAAAATGAATGAAGGCAGCACACCTGGGTGGCTTAGTCAGTTAAGCATCTGACTCTTGGTTTTGGCTCAGGTCATGATCTTATGGTTCGTGAGTTCAAGCCCCGGGTGAGTGACATGCTGACAGCACAGAACCTGCCTGGGATTCTCTCTCTCCCTCTCTCTCTGCCCCTCTTCCACTGTCTTTGTCCCTCAAAATAAATAAGCTTAAAAAAAATTAAAAAACCAAAAAAGGAAAATGAATGAAGGCATTTTCCCAAAGGAAAATGGAGTTGTTGCCAAGAAGAAGAGAGAACAGTTTTGGGCAGGCCAAAACAAACAACATTCTCACAAGTTTCAGTAAATGCATGACTATGGGGTGGGTGGATGGATGGATAGATGGATGGATACAAAAATCAATGCCCAAGGCAGGAAGCGCTATGAGAAACTTACAAGAAAAATACTTTCTCGTATATCCATCCTAACAGTGAAAGAAAGTCAAAGTTAGCAATCTTTTCGTTCTCTTTCACAAAAGAGACACTGGGAGATCTGAGGGAAGCGTTTGGAGGAAGACTACTGAAAAATAGGTACATGAAACAAAGAATGAGAACATGGGGAGGAATTTCTGTAATGGAGACAATTACAGTTTTAATAGGACATCTGCCTCAAACAGTGTGGGTTTCTGGTTGGCGCTTTTGTTGGTGTAGCTCTTTTTCTTGGTGCAGTGAGAAGACTGCAATCATCACAGGCAGTTACAGCCCAGCGCACAAAGTTGCACATCCCATCTGGAGACACTGGTCACCTCAACTGGCACAAGACAGCAGGATCCTTAGGAAATACAAGTTCGCTCCACAGGGCTTCTCGATCCTCTTTAACTTCTGATTTCAAGCCATTCCTTTTGGCTGCTCCCTAGTTAGCCCCATTTGTGTTCCCTTAAAGCTGCCATTTCAAGAGTTGATTTTCAGAATGGGATTTGGCAGGGCAAATGGAGCCCCAGTTGGGAGAGTGTGTCTACTCTGCAGAGAAGGTTATGAAAGAGGACAGGACGATAGATTCCAGCAGTGGGTTCAGGAAAGAAAAAAGAGAACCACGTACACACTCCCATACATAAGCACCTTGAACTGCTTTTTTGCACAGCTGGGGTTCAGTGAGTGCTCAGCATATTTCAGCCCAAAACACTTACTTTTTCACCATGTGCTCCATTTCAGAAAAAAAAATGTCATCTGCATCTTTCTGATTCACCTGCACCAAAATTTGGCCCCTTAGCTCATATGGCTGCTCTTATGTGACAACTCTAATCTTCTACAGCTAAGTAGACATTTACATCTTTTGTGTTTAAACCAGGATTTTGTGGAAAGTTTTTTGCCTCTAAGAGATTGAAGTTTATTTTTCAACCCAGAAGTTTCTAAGTGTCCAGGGCATGAGGGCTGCCAGGCTAGAGAGCTCAAGTCCAATGTGTTTTCTCAGTTATGATGCTTCATCCATTCAGCTCTAATAGGGGACAGTTTCCTTGACATGTGGGACCTAACATCCTGACCCTTTCCTCCTGCACTAGGCCTTATGATGCCCATCTCAAACCAATTAGGGCGGAATGTAAGAAAATGTTTTGGTTATAAAATATGATTCACCAACATAAAGGTATATCAAAACTGAAATCTGAGAGAAAAGTGAAGTCTCTTTTACAAATTGGGTTAAATGAGGCACAAAATGAGAGGGCTAGTTTTGTAACTATACCCAGAGGCAAAGGAACAGAAGTGCCACAGGAGTCACAGTGTCACCTCCCTCCAGGAGACTGGGAGGAAATGGAGACTCAGCCCACCCTCCTAATTTAATCTAAGAGGAACCCAAGCCCAGCCAGGTTGAGGCATTTGGCCAGTAGACGTAATGAACCCAGAAGTCAGTCCTCCTACATCCAGCATGCTTTTCAGGTCTAAGGGCTCCGGGCTGAACCAAACACAATGAAGAAAAAGCAACAGCTTCCCTGAAGTGTTTATGCTTTCTCAAATGCAGTTAAGTTTCCACAAGTTTTCACTGTGGCCATCCATCAGAATGGGGAAAGATAAAAAACAAAGCAAACCCCCCCCCCCCAAAAATGAATCTGGGCCACCCAGACCAATGGCCCAACCTGAGTGTGTTGTGAGCCAAAGTGAACCAAGAAAACAGGTAGATAGTTGGGGGTGGGGCATGGCTCTCAGTGCTATGAAGCTGACTCTGATGAGCCTGCCAAGTAGGAGGAAGAGGAGAGGACACAGGGACAGGTGTATCTGACAGACAACCTCTATCTCCTGTCCTGTAGTGGGCTGAATTCTCTCACAGATAGTTCTGAACCTGCTTTTCCCAACACTATCAGCTGACGAGGTATTTGGCATGATTTTCTGCTTCATCCTATTTTATTACCAACCTTTCTCCACACGTTCCAGTTTTGAACACAGATAATTAATGGCAACAAGGATTTTCCAGCCCACAAAAATTATACAGAAATGGCTGAAATGATGTCTTGATGACAGAGAAAGAAAAATCTCCTTATAATTTGCAGTGCAAACAGACTGCTGCCCCCATACCTGTGCCTTTTCACGTCCAAATCTGGGGGGTGACTTGATATGTGATCTTAATTGGGCATCTTTTAGAAAGGATGTCGCATCTGAACTTGACTTCGGGAAATTCTGCCCCCATTCATCTTAGTATATAAGGTTAAACTAACGTTTTTCAAGTGAATGCATGATTGTATTTCTTCCCCCCTGACACACACACACACCATGTCATTTAGATTCAATTCTCAAAGTCAAGGCATTAATACTGACAATTCATCTGACTGTTTAAAATAAATTTTTTAAAAGGAGATAATTTCACACATACCAAAACAGATAGCTCACTTTCCCAGACTTGATGCATAACTTAGTCTTAGAAATAATAAAGCCAGGAGCTCAGACTTGTGACAAAGTGAGAGGATGGGCAGAGAAGCCTGGTAAAGGACTAAATCTTTGCTAAGAAGTTTGGATAGGAGGGTTGGAGGCAGGAAGTGACATGTGATTTGAATGTGTTCTCATCTTTTTATTTTATTATTATTATTTTTTAAATTAAGATTCAAATTCTACTCAATCTGCTCTTTTTTAAATTTTTTTTTCAACGTTTTTTATTTATTTTTGGGACAGAGAGAGACAGAGCATGAACGGGGGAGGGGCAGAGAGAGAGGGAGACACAGAATCGGAAACAGGCTCCAGGCTCTGAGCTGTCAGCCCAGAGCCCGACGCAGGGCTCGAACTCACGGACCGCGAGATCGTGACCTGGCTGAAGTCGGACGCTTAACCGACTGCGCCACCCAGGCGCCCCTCAATCTGCTCTTTAAAAAGAGAGGAAATCGCCAGACCCAGAAGAACCAGATATCATCAGTCAGGAGGCTTTTCAGTTGCAGACAGAAATCAGGAGCTGCCATTAGATTTCCAGCTATTCTTCTCTACAAATGGAGCTGTCCACACTTTACCAAGCTTCTCACTACAAGAGAAGAACTTGTGAGAAAAGTCAAAATTTGACTCATCATTCCTTTATCCAAAAATGACTAAATGGTAGCAGCTTTTTCTTCATTATATAACTTGATAGACTTTTTAAGAATTGTGCTCCTGGGTGAATCTCAGCCACCCAGTGAGTGGCCTCCCTGGCTTCTGCCTATGACTTGCAATGCTTTGTTACTGAAAGATCCTGGCTGACCATGGTCACATCACCCACCTTTGCTGGCCTCACTTCCCTCTTCTATACAATGAACCCAGACAGGGTAAGTTCTGGCATTTCCACTCTGCCTTCTTATAGTTCTAAGCCTGCAGTTGTAATCCATGTTTCTATTGAAGTGATGATCTGTGAACAGTCAAGAAGGAGGGTTCTAAAGGAATGGTTCTAACCTTCTCCCACCTTGTTATCCAGAAGTGGCATTCTAACAGATGCCTCTTCTACATATGATACTTAATGCATCCATCAAGGATTCACCTACTTGCCTATTCCTTCTGTTGGGTACCACTCCCTGCCTTCCTTTTGTTTCATTATAATTGCCTTCCCCTTCCCACACCTTACTGTGACAATCATTCATCTGCTTGATAAACTTCCACTGAGCACTTCCACAAACACAGAAAGGGAAGGACCTGATTTCTGACCTTCAGGCAGCAGTAAGATAGTGACCAAAGGCTGGAATGCAAGATAATTTCAGAGGAAAAGGAAGTCACATGGCATAAGGATTTTTTTCCCCAGGAAGCAAATATGAGGAATAAGGAAAGGAGTAGGAGATGCTCCCAGCAATAACCTGAGGATGGCTTGCCATGAAAAAGTTCTGGAAGTGCTATCTGGCATTGCTCTGCCTCAGCTTTGGTTTCTCACCTCTGGTAAAACTGGTAAAACAGCTTATAAAACCAGATTTCAAAGCATCTCTCACTATTTGCCTCCAAGAAACAAGTCTCTAGACCTCCACACATAGAGCCATTTTTGGCAAGAATTTACTTTCTGGGGAAAGGGAAGGAAATGAGATAGAACAGGCTATTCTGAAGGAAAGCAGAGAGGGAGGAAGGAGGGACAGCTAGTGGAATGATAATCAACCAAAATAGAAATACTGGACTCTAAACAGATAGACCTACATCTAGAGCACAAGATTATTAGTTCCCACAGAGACTGAATCTTTACAGATATTTAAGCTGGGAAGAAAGGAAGCAAACAACTCTTAATTTTTATATTTGTGAGAAGTATCTGAATCTTGGCTTGGGAAGTAATGAGAGGGCCTTCAAGGGTCAGAAATGATGCCTTGAACAATTATAGCACCATTCTTGCTCTACAAGCAAGCAGACTGCTTTCCTGCCCATCCTGAAGCTATTATCATTGATATCTCATTATCTACTCTGTTCACTTCTAAGAACTTCCCTGACCTAAGGAAGGGGGACTTACAGCTAAACACTGCTCCCCTGCCTTTGGAGCATATTCTTTATTCTGTGTTTCAACCATCTAATAAAATGTGGAACACAGACCACTGACATCAGACTCACTAGGGACCTTGCTACATACTGAGTCCTGGCTTCCCACCCAGAATGTCTGACTTTGAATCTGTGTCTAAAATTATCTTTTTATGTATGCATTTTCTTAGTTTATTGTTGTTGTTCTTCTTCTTCGCTGCTCTATATTCAGCCCTCAGGAAAGTCCTAGGAATTTAGATGCTAAATAAATATGTGTCAAATAAATGAATGAATCAGTATATCACACGCCCTTGCTGATGGGTGCCTGGTTTAGGAAACATGACCAACATGACACTAGCCCTTCAGTGCGAGACCTGATTCAAGTTCTGGGGCTTTCGTTGGGAATGAGAAGTTCCTTTTCTTGATGGGAGTAGGGTGATTTTGCTTGAAAACAAAACTAACAAAGAGGAAAAGTGGAACCAGGAGATGGAGTGAGGGCAACCGTGTCCTGCGGTCTTGTCCACGACCAGAGACAATAAATTCCTGTGTGTTGAAGCCATGCCGATGTGGATCTCTGCCCCTCATGGCTGGAGGAGACCTGCCTGAGCAGTACCTTGCCTCCAGGCTTCACTCGTGTTTCTGGGCTTCAGCTTTTAAGAGCAGGGATTATGTCCTCTATTCTTTCTCTACCTTTCCTGATAGATCCTACTGTCTGCTCTTGGGACTTTAATGCAGGGCAGGTCTTTCCTTCCATCATTATACTTTTATGATTATTGTAAGAATTTTCTCTTGAAAATTGCACTTGAAAGTGACTTCAGAATTTACAAGTCCTTCCATATCTATTATCTCCTATGATCCTCTCAACAACCCATTAATCAGCAGTGGAAGTAAATCCTCCTCCACTTCATGGATGGGAAACTGGCCCTTGAAAAGATTAAGATACAGCCCTGGAGTCAGCTGACACCACGGCAGGGCCCAACCAGGATTCCAACCCAGGCACTCCGATCACAGTCTTCATGCCTTCTTTTTGTGGAAAAATAATAGGCCCACAGTTCAGTGAGTTTTTCCTGATAGAGCCTTGAACTCCAGCCACAAAGGACACTTCAGATTCCCTAGGCCTTGTCAGAATGTTGCCACGCCCCCCTCGTGGATTTTGTACATGGAGCCCATCTCCAGGAAGATGGTGCTCAGGCCTGGGGTGCTTGCTGGAGCTTTAAGATGCCCGATGACGGGCCATCAGTTGAATTCATGTCAACAGCATCTTCCCAGATGATTCCTGGAACACATGGTGTGGATCCAGACTACAGGATCAGGATGGAGCCCATGCTGTCACTGTGGAGTTTAGCAGAGGAATGATATATTTTGGGACTTGTGACCAGACAACATCCGGAGACACAAGAGAGAATTCTGTATCAAGACAACATTCCCCTTCACAAACACCTAATGGTCACTCTTCAGACGCTGGTGCTGACTTTAGCCTAGACACATACATGCATACACATGTGCGTGTGCACACACACACACACACATACACTTGTAACTTATTTATTAGGTTTTTAAAAACCATGCCCTTTAGGAAATGACTATGGATGCAAGCCCAGGAATAAGGTATCAGTAAAAAGCAAATATAAAATGATACTAATTAAAACTGTAGCAGGATATAAAGATCAACCTAAAACACCACCTTGTGGAGAATAGTCAGTTTAAAGACACAAGTCAGAATATAAAGGTTGGCAAAACCAGGTTGTACTTAGGGGGGTTGAGAATTTAACAGAATCCTTTGTGGATTTAAAACTTGCCATTGGAATTGGAGCCATTTTCCTAGAATATTACTTGAAAGTAGTTAATACTAGTAGTTATAAAGATGATAAGTATGTTAGCTGAAATAAACAATGAATAATGCTAGCTAGTTAGCAAACAACTCACTTGCCACGTATCATCTTACTTGAGTAGAGCAGTCCCAATAGAAACATGAAGTCCACCACAGGTAGTTCAGAGGCAATCTCGTGGGTTATCAGCTGATGTTCTGAATCACAGGCCTTCAGAACAAGAAGGAATCATTGAGTCCAACCGGATCATTGTACAGATGATAAAAATAGTCAGCATTTATTGAGCCAGACCCAGTGCTACACACTTTGTGTTCATCACTTCATTTTATCCACGCAATCCTCACCTCCAGTTCACTGATGAAGGAACTGAGGCTTAGCAAGATTAAGCCATTTACTAGTTACTTTTTACTCAACTAGCAAGTGAGAGAGCCAGACCATACAGCTCAAAGATGACCTCTCTGGTTCAAGATATGCAGCTGGCACAATCCTAAGCAACCCTGCATTTTTCCTTGCAGAGAGTCAAGGTGATGACAGATATTTTTGCCTTGGAAGCAGAGGGTCCAAAGAAGACAAATGGGAGGCAGAGGACCTGTGTAAACTAGCTGTTTGACCTTTTGAAAATCAGACTCCTATGCCTCATTTTCACCCTCGGTAAAACAAGACACTTAGACTAAATGCTCTCTAAAGAATCATCCAGCTCTAACATTCGATGATACCACAAAATACATCATGTGTGGTGATAGGCACGTGTGACAGGAAGGGAAATTTTGCTATTAACAAATATAAGAAAGAGAGGAATGGCCTTAGATATTTCAGCACTCAAGAAAAGCCGCAGAATTCCTCCCAAGGAAGCTTAGAAATGCAATTATGGAGCCTTTTGGGTTTTAACATATTTCTTATAGAAGGGTCTCATAAGTCTTCTGGTGCCCATAACTTAGCGATCACAGCACTTCAGAATCCTTCTCAACACATGCCCCAGGTGGCCACCAATAAATGATCAGAGTGGACATGCAGGATAGAATGCATTTTTTATCCCTCCCCGTAAAGAATTCTTGGGTCTTAAAAAAAAATGTACACACACACACACACACACACACACACACACACACATACATCCCTATACATATAAATACCTTATATATTTATAGGTATAAGGCATTTAAATGTATACACCATGTATATTTAAACATATGTATATCTTACAGGCATCTCGAGGATGTACTGTAGTGGTCAAATGGTGGACGGGCGGAAGCCTCTCGGACTTGTGCCAGGCCTGCTAAATGCATTTACCTGGGACAAGGTTAAAATGCATCTGAGGTAGCCAAGCTGTGGTCATCGGTCAGGTCTGACTGTCACATTCATAAACTCTCGGTATTAGAGCTTGAACACCTCTAAGGATAGAAGTCAGCATCCTGGCTTTCAGCCAGGGGAGAGAAAGAGCAACTTCTCAGGGGGAGTCCACGCCCAGACCATGGGGACACCTCGCGGGGAGAATATAGCTGCCCTCAGAATGCTGACTCCCACAGGGCTTAGGGGCAAACACACAGATTCTCCTACAGATGAAGCACCCTATCAATCTATCTCCCTTGTTTTTCCTTAGGGAGTAGAGATGAGCATGTGGGATCAGGGCAGCCAGCTGTAAATGATGGCTGAGGGAGGAGGGGGTGAGGAGACAGTAGACGGGCGGGCTTATGCACCTCCGGATCCACCTGCTCCAGTAACCACCAAATCTCCGCTCAGAGGCACCTCTCCGGGAGGGAGGGCGTACCCGCCCCTACTCTACCTGGACTGCCCTTTGCCTCCTTGTTCTTGCCGCCTTTTCTCTGTGAGAAGTTGAACGATAGGGCCATGGCTGAATGAAAACTGCCTCAAATACAGCTTTCTTCTACAGCACTCCCATGAGGCCCTTTGATTCTCCCTGAATGTTCTCGATGAGAATAAAAAAGGGTATCTCTTGAGGTCCCAGTAGGTGTTCAGTTAACACACGAGCACCCGTGGCCACTGAGCCCCAGACACAAAGGAGATACGAGAGAAAACAAGGAGGGCGTGGTCCTTAGTTCATGGAACTAGCAGCCTGGCTGGGAAGCTGGCTCAGATAGATAAAATCATAAATGGAGGGGCACCTGGGTGGTTCCGTCGGTTGGGTGTCCGACTTCGGCTCAGGTCACGATCTCACGGTTGATCAGCTGTGCTGACAGCTCAGAGCCTGGAGCCTGCTTCAGATTCTGTGTCTCCCTCTCTCTCTGCCCCCCCCCCCGCCCCGCTTATATTCTGTCTCTCTCAAAAATAAATAAACATTAAAAAAATGTTTAATGATAAATGGAATAGTTGTTATGTACCAAATGCTGTGAGGGAAGACAGTGGGCTATGGCAGCATGAAATGGGGGCCCAACCTAACCTGGGTAATAAGTAGTGAAAGATCACACGTTCCCACCAATCTACACATATCCGCAGAGCTTTGTAACCATAGCTACACCCTTAGCTTCACTCCTCCGCATCAACTTCAGGCATCTGCCTAAAAAAGCAATCCCCAAATCCAGGATAAGCCATGTGTCCTAGCTTCTAGAAGCTGCAAGAGTTCACCCAGGGAACTCTCTGGAAGAGCCATTTTCCCTTGTGCCTCCCCCTCCCCCGGCCAGTCTGAGGAATGGGAGCAGCTCCCTGTCACTACGAATCCTTGGTTTCCCTTATCCTTCCCTTTTTGCTATTCAGGTTTTCCAATCAGTTCCCCAAATGGAATTCTCTCCGCTTCAAATCTCCGGTATATTTCAGTTTTCCTGATTGGACACTGACAGACACAGGGTTCAAAGATGGCTAAGAGTTGGCCCCATCTTCAAGGTCAGTTGCCCTTCAAGAGCAAGAACACTCAGGTCTCCTCTCCTCACTGCCCTGTGAGTGAGAGGTCCAGGAAGAGAAACCCCCTCACTAGCCCCAACTACATGTGTCCAACAAGAAGCTGACTTGTTGCTCGAGACTGAGAGCTTTCTCATGGTAGATATATGGTACCTGAAATCTGCGTGAAATGTTAGAAGTAACTTAAAAAAAATCAAACACAAATCGCAAAAGCATGTGCTGAAGGAAACTTAGCTAGGGAACAGAGAAGAGTGAATGAGGGCCGAAGGAGAGAGTCAGAAGGTCAAAGGTGAGTAGTAAGGAAGAGAAAGAACTTGAATTGATTAAGGTCACCTTGGCTTGTTGCCTAGACTGGGCATGACCTACGCAGTCAAGGAACTGGGTGTGGCTGCATGGCCTATTTCAGCCTAATGCCAGCTGAAACATCTAAACCTGGCAGTGAAACCTTGACTTTTGAGTCAAGCCATGCCCTAGGTGCGTGACTTTGAGTGGGTTGTTCTACTTCCCTAAGCCTCAGTTTCCTCTTCTGTTAAAAGACTTGGAGCTGGGAAAGGGAGTGATGTTTAATTTTTTGTGTCAATTTGGCTAGGCCATGGTACCCAGATATTTGGTCAAACACATGGATGTTGCTGTAAAGGTATTGTTTATTTGAGATTAATATTTAAATCGGTAGACTTTGTGTATTAGTAGACTTTGAGTAGAGCTGATTATCCTTCATAATGTAGGTGGGCCTCATCCAATCAGTTGAAGGCCTTAAGAATAAAAAGACTGACCTCCTCTAAGGAAGAAGGAATTCTGTTAGCAAACTGCTTCCAGACTTGAGCTGCAACATCAACGATTCCTGGGGTGTGCAGCCTGCGGGCCTACCCGATAGATGTTAGATTTACCAAGGCTCCACCATCATGTGAGGCAATTTCTTGAATTAAATCCTTCTCTTCTCCCTCTCCCTCCTCCTCTCTCTCGCTTCCTCCCTCTCTCTCTCTCTCTCTCTCTCTCTTCCTCTCTCCCACTCACCTTCTCTCTCTATACACACACACACACACACACTCACACCACACACCTTTTGGTTCTGTTTCTCTGGGGAACGCTAAGTATGACAGGGAATAAGGATTTCTACTTTACAAAGATATTGTGAGGTCCTCAGGAGAGTACCAGGTACACTAGAAGTGTTCAGTGTCACCCCTAAGAGAACCTTGGTTTCCCCAATGACCAGGATCTGACATCATCAGCCTCCTCACAGCCCGGCAGATGGAAGCGTTCCTGTCCTTGTGCAATGTGTGGTGCATTCAGGAGACCTCGGTACAAATCCCAGTGCTACCCAAGCCAGTCACCTCATTGCATGCTGAGGACCTGGCAAAGCTGGAACTGGACCCCAGACCCAGATCCACACCACTCATGTTCTTTCATTGAGTCACCCCACCCTTGGATAGCATCCTGGCCACTTGGAAGATAAAAGCAAGGATCTCAGTCTCCCCAAGGTCTCTGGAAGCAAGTTTACAACCCTCGGGAGGCTACCGCTGGAAACAAACATCTGCCTCCCTTTTTCTCTCCCCGCCTTCACCTAAACCCAGAAGAAGGGGCTGTTCAGGTTATTACCGAACTCAATCCACAGGTCATCTGTAACCAGATCCGCTTGTGACCAGAAATTTTATGGACTCGTGTAATGAGTTTCCTGTGGCTGTTACAGAAAATTACCACAAACTTGGTTTAAAGAAACACAAATGTATAAAATTAAAAAAGAAAGAAGAAAGAAAGAAAGAAAGAAAGAAAGAAAGAAAGAAAGAAAAAGAAAAAGACCCCCCACTCTGCCCTTAAAATTAAACACACACACACACACACACACACACACACACACACACAAATTTGTTCTCACAGCTCTGGAGGTCAGAAGTCCAGAATCCAAGTGTCCAGAGGATCTAGGGGACAATCCATTTCCTGCCTCCAGGTTCTGGTGACTCCCAGCATTCCCGGGCCAGTGGCCACACCGCTCCAGTCTCTGCTCCACCTCTGCATCCCCTTCTCCTCTGTGTATGTGAAATCCTCCTCTGCCTTTCTCCTCTAAGGACACCTGTGATGGCATTTAAAGTCTGCATAACCCAGGATAATCTCCTCATCTCCAGATCCTTAATTGACAGCTGCAAAAACTCTTTTTTCCCAAATCATGTAACATTCACACACTTTAGGAATCAGGCCCTGATGTATGGGGGGGGGGGGTCACTCTTCAGCTTCCCACAGCTCAGTTCCCCTGATGCCCTGAGTTCAAAGGAGTTCCCATCATCCTCTGGGTAACAGCAAAAACCAAAGCCCCACTGATCAGGGGAGAGGTTGTCCCGTGGACACCTGAGGGAGCCCACTCCGAGACCGGGGTGGGGTGGGTGGTGAATGGGCATGTTTGCTGTAATGGAGACACCCTAGCCCTGCACAAGACTGACTGCTTGAACACCTTCCAAAAGCTGAGTTTGTATGGAAAGAGCCTTGGCTGGGCTCATGCTTTAGGGGGAATGGGTGGAGAGAGAAATGTCGGAGTCGGCCCCAGAAGAAGTTTATACTGGCCCAGGAAATCATCTGGGAAAAACAGTCTCACTACCAGACCACTTAAAAGGAAGACTCGGAGGATCTTTTTTCCCTCATCTGTGGAGTTTTCCATGCCAATGAAAGCGGCTTAAGTTTTCTGCCACGGCAAACTTGTTCTCCCATGTCCAGCCCCTCTCTCAAGAAGGAGAAGACCACCCATCTTCACATCCGCCAGCATGATACTCAGCATGAGAACATGGAGTCCTTGAATTATTGAGCCTGATATCCAGTTTTCCTTTCTCGCGGGAATGGGCGGCAGGCAAGAACACTCCAGACTTGCACTCTCTTTGCTCTGGTCCTCACGCGGACACCTTTGGTCCCTCGTGGACTTGCTTCCTTCTCTATTGCTGTCTCTCTCTCTCTCTCTCTCTCTCTCTCTGTCTCTTTCTCTCTCTCTCCTCTGTCTCTCTTCTCTCTCTCTTCTCCCATCCACCCCTTTTGTGTAGCAGGAGGCGTGTACACATGTAAAACCATAACCCTCAGAGCCTCACTTCCAAGATGGCTCTTTGGAGGTGCCCGCTGCAGATGCGGCCAGCATCCCGGCCATATCCTCTTGGCAGTCGCCATTGCCATAAACGCCAGCCCAACGCCAACTGCCAGCGAGCCCTGGCACACTTGGCCCAAGGGCTGTCTCTGACTGCCAAAGCCCCCTGGAGCCCACCAGGAGTCAATGGTCACACACTCTGGGGGAAAAGGCCCTTGACCAGCTGCTGGGGCCTCAGCTCCTCTCTCCTCAGGCAGGGTAACTCCAAGGTCCATGTTCTACACTGGGCCCCAGGGATCCTGGTGGGATTCCACTCTGTCCACAGTGGTACTTACTTGATAATGAACCTTTATCTGGCTGCCTTCCCATCTCTGTCTCACTTCCCCACGCCCTGATTGCTTCCTGTAATCACCTCCCAAAGATACTATTTGCACTCAAATACTTGTCTCAGAGTCTGCTTCTGGGAGAAACCCAAGCCAGGATATCCTCCTGTCATCTATTTGGGACCGCCTGTGTTCCCCACACACCCACAGGCGTGATGCCTTGGAGGAGTAACTTTCCTATCCGCTAATACAGGTTCACACCCTGAAATCTGGTCTCTTTGGTCACTGGATGAGAAAACGGATGTCA
Organism: Herpailurus yagouaroundi; assembly: GCF_014898765.1. NCBI lineage: Eukaryota > Metazoa > Chordata > Mammalia > Carnivora > Felidae > Herpailurus > Herpailurus yagouaroundi. The sequence goes on from NW_024412417.1 coordinate 9,223,203, forward strand.
CCCGCGTGTCCTTACTATTCTCATCAGACACGGCCATTCCCTCCTGCTTGCTTATTATCTCACTTTTGCACCCTAGTTTAGCTTCTCCCACAACAAACACATACGTGCTTCCTTTCAGAAGCTAGTCCAGGGCTGGCTTATAGTAAACCTCAAGTTTTTCTTGCTATTTTGCTTGTTTCTCTCTCTCTCTCTCTCTCTCTCTCTCTCTTTACCTCTCCCTCCTCCCCACCCCCCCCCCTCCCCTTAGAAAAGACTAGCTAATTGCCTCTGGACAATTTTGCTTGTTTCTCATTTTTTACCCATTTCTCTCTCTGCCCCTTCTGTCCTTCTGTTTCTCTCCCTCCCTCCCCCATTCTCTCCCCAACCCTTTCTCCTTTTCTTCTAAGTCTGGTTAATGGCCCCTAGAACAATTCAAGTTGATCACTTGACCTCCTTGCTCTACACTCAAGTCAAATACAGCCAAATGGCTCTCCCAGGGAACCATTTATCATCACTCGCCACCACAACACCACTGTCAAATCAAACTGGGCTTCCTGAATCAGCCCTTTCCAAAGCTGTTATTATTTACTTGTTTGGTCTCTGAATTCCTTCCACTTAATTGACATCATTTTAATGCAGACAACCTTTTGAACTGTATCCGGGGTGGCTCGGCCTCATTGACTTGCATGCCATTGCTTCCATCAGTGACAAGACCCCTGTGTCAACTTCACCCCAAAGTTATCTATGACATCAGTAATTATTGTCCCACTGCTGGGTGTCTCTCCCCATGTGTGGCCATTGACTCCTGGCTAATAGTAATGCTTGCTCATATGAGTAAAAAACAAAACCAAATATAAAAAAGATATTTCAGCTGTTGGGCATTTAATTCAACTTCCTCAGTGTTACCCCGATAGAACACAAATTCACAGAAAAAAAAAACCCTTGACCTGGGTTCTAAAAAGTGAGGTCAGTGTTTAACACAGTCCCTGGTCTTCTGTTCTGTCACGAATTTCTAAATGATTACAAGGTTGGTGGGTGAGGGAAGCCATGAAAGGCAGTGCTCAGTGCCTGGGCTTTAAAATCACACAATCCTGGTTTATATCTTGGTCCTATCTTTTCTGCAGCCTGTGATCCTATGCAAGTAGCTACTCTGAACCTCGGTTTCCTTAACTATAAAGTAGAAATGATAAAATCTACTTTGCAGTGTGGAGTAAAGATTAAAAGAGGTAATGCATATTTTATTTATGGGTCGTCTGTGGAGAAGAGTATTGAAACTTTGACTATCATGGTGGATTTGATGATTCCTTCTTGAAGTTCTGGTAATGCCTGTAGAGAACCTAACACAGTATAGGCATGGAGTCAAGAGTTTATAACCACACATACTTAATAGGAAGGAAGCTAAAGCATCCAAATTTCATCTCTAACAAAATATTCTAAAGCAGGGGCCTATGGGCCAAATGTAGCCTGATACCCATTTTTATATGGCCCGTTTTTTACATTTAAAAAAAGTGTTACTGGGGCACCTGGGTGGCCCAGTCAGTTAAGCGTCCGACTCAGCCAGGTCACGATCTCGCGGTCCGTGAGTTCGAGCCCCGCTTCAGGCTCTGGGCTGATGGCTCAGAGCCTGGAGCCTGTTTCCGATTCTGTGTCTCCCTCTCTCTCTGCCCCTCCCCCGTTCATGCTCTGTCTCTCTCTGTCCCAAAAATAAATAAACGTTGAAAAAAAAATTTTTTTTAAATAAAAAAAGTGTTACTTAAAAAATGAAAAAAAGAATATTTTTGACACATTAAAATTGCATTAAATTCGAATTTCAATGTCCATAAGCAAAGTTTTATTAGAACTCAGCCATCCGCATTCACTTACATGTTTGTCTGTGTTTGACTGCTTTCACACTGCAAAGGGTCACCTCAGCAGAGACCATATGGGTCACAAAGTCTAAAATGTTTTCTATTTGGTCCTCTATAGAAAAAGTTTTCTAACCCCTGATCTAGATCAACATTTTATTTCAAGAACATCTTCAAGTTATCTCAGCGTTAATGAGAGTCTATTAGCTGGGCCAATCATAAAGCAAGATGCTGGCATAACTCAACCTTCTACCCTGCACTGGTGCCCAATCCCCAGTTCCACATGCTGTGGCCAATCCCGCCGTTGACTTAAGGACAGCAATGTTAAGAGGCACCAAGTAAGAAAAGAGATCTCAAGACCTAAATTAGACTAGAAAATGTGTCTTTGATATTCCAGACCTTTCAAAAGCCTGGTCCATTTTCATTTCTTTACCTCTGCATTGTTTATCGAGTGCTATCCCCCAGCTGCCACTTAAATACATCGGTCTCTTTGAATCTTCTGTATAGCTCTGTGAGTTTCAGTATCATTATCCCTATCTTACGGGTGAGTAACTGAGACCGAGAGAGGTAAACAATATGCCCAGGGTCACCAGCTAAGAAGTATAGAGGGAAGGCTTTAAGTTAGGGGTTTTTTTCTGGCTTCAAGAGCCCTTGGTCCTATCCAATATACTCTGCTACCTCACATATGAATTTCATTCTAAGAAATGGAAGAGAAAAGCATAAAGATTTTAAGGTAAAGTCTGAGCTCTCATCCATTTTTCACTTAACCAAGTGTTTGGAGCGGGATGCAATGCCGTGGTTGTGGGGTCTTTAGTACGGTTGGGTAATCACACCTGACGGTAAATTACTTGACTGGATCTCTATTTCACATCTGCCAGTGTGCACCATATGTCCCAGGATGTCCAGGGACTAACTTGTCAACACTTGGGATTTGGAAACTTACTCCTAATAGTGAGTGGCTCAATGACCCTCCAAATTGGACTGTGATGTGACTTTTGCCCTAGAGATACCACCACACAGCGAAAAGCATCACCAAGCCTGGACTGCCATGTGGCAACTTTGGGTTGGGTGAGAGGGCCTGTTACAGACAATCACCCTGCCAACAAGCTGTGCTGACCTGGCTGTCCGCTTGGTCAGACCCCTGTGCCGCCGGCCTGAGAACTTAAGAAGCTTGTCTATTATAGGGGATGGGTGGGCCAAGAGGAGGGGACAGAGGGATCTTTCCAACATTCCTACAAAGAATCCAAAATGAGATACTGGGCTTTAAAAAGAAAATTGTTGTTTTTGGATAACAACTTAAAGCAAGAGTCCGAGTCCTTAGGACATCCCGATAAGAATTCTGTCAGGAAACACTGAAAGTCATCTTTTAGTACAAACACTCCAAAAAATACATCTGAAAGCTCTGTGTAAAAATATGAACAGCATATTTTAATGTTATAAAACTCATCAAACATTTAAAAAAATGAAGTCTAGAACTAGATATTAGGGGAGGGTTTAATCTATTTTTAAAATAATTAGCATAAAATATATTTCAAACACAAATATCAAAAAAGACCCCCAAAAACAAACAAACAAAAAACCCTACAGAACAAATAATTAACTATAGTGAATAGTTAGAGGTTGCTAGTCAATGCCTTACAGTCAGTGTGAGGTTCTATCACGGACCAGGTTGAGGATAAACAGTTTCCTTTAGTGAGGCTTTTTTATAGCTGAGACCAAGCTGACAGAGGGCAGAGAGACTCAAAGGAGGGAGGATCCAGGGAGTCCAGAACCTGGGAAACCAAGAAGAAAAATAGGAGGGCACAAATGGCAGGTGCATCCAAAAAAAAAGCACGGCCCACACTCCTATAAATGGTTTATGGGCATTCATTTATTTGTCCCACATGCGCACTCACTCTCTTCCCCCCAACATCACCCCATTATAGGCCTTTTCAAATTCTATATGGACTTGAGTCACTCAAACCATTTGTCTCCAATTAAGTAATTTTTAAAAAACACGGCGATTATTGCCAACACCCACTTCCTGCTATCTGCTATGCATTGGTATCATGCCGTCCTAGCACAGCTCCAACTATTTGAGCCATAGTTGGCCCATGATGAGGGTACACTTTGGCTCTTCTGGGTGCAACATGACACATAATTTCCACTGGGAAAGCAAGTCAGTGGTGGGAGAAGAAGTTGTAAGCCCAGATGATGCTCCTGAATGTATCTGGCAGCTCTGGACATAGAAGAAGACTGGGCAGCCAGGACGTGATGAGGAGTCCTAGTGTGGGGTGGAGTGCTGGAATGATGCATCTCCCCCCACACAATTAGATCACAAAGCTCAGGATGATTAAATATGCTGCACCTGAAGGCAATTCTCCAATGCCAGGAATGAGTTATTCAGCCATTCTCAATAACTCATACTACTTACCACCCATTCCTGAGCAGATATGTTCCAAAGCCATGCTCTGCAGAAGCTGTGCAAAGATAAGGAAGAGTGCCACGTTGTATTTGCAGGTGCTCAGCAAATGTCTGTTGGATGGATGGATGGATGAAATAATGAATGAATGAAGTCCTGCTTTCAATGTTTTCACACTCCAATAGAGGAGACATAAGCATGGAAAAAGTAGTGCTACAATGAAGGTACAAACTGGGAACCATACTGAACCAAAGGAGTGACTGATTACTTCTACTTGAGTGGGTCAAGGGGCATTGGGTTTGAATCTGAAAAAATGAGTAGAGGTTTTCCAGTCATAACCCAAGCAGAGAAAATAATATGTGCAAAAGTATAGAGGTGTAAAATGGGATGAAGCACTTGGGGAACTGTAGTTGTTCAATATGGCTGGAGAGGTCAGGGCGCCTGGATGGCTCAGTCGGTTGAGCGTCTGACTTTGGCTCAGATCACAATCTCATGGTTCGTGAGTTCGAGCCCAGCGTTGGGCTCTGTGCTGACAGCCCAGAGCCTGGAGCCTGCTTCAGATTCTGTGTCTCCCTCTCTCTCTTTGCCCATCCCCTGCTCACACTCTGTCTCTCTGTCTCTGCCTCTCTCTCTCTCTCTCTCTCTCTCTCTCTGTCTCTCTCACACAAATAAACATTAAGGAAAAAAATTTTTTAAATATGGCTGGAGAGGTGAGTGTGGTCATTGGGATTTGGAGAGTGTCAAGAGTGAGAAGTTAAGTCATGGAAGGCTTTCTGTGCTATCCCAAGTAGTATGAACTACCAGAATGAGAAATGGAATTCAGGTAGAACCTTCCAGTAAGGTTTGAGTAGGCACACATCCAAACACCCCTGTCATTCCAGAGCAAAAGAATGTCATGACTGAGCTGCCAGTACCCTCAGGGGGCTCAAAAGTGGGTGCACTCACCTGTCCACTGGCTCCGCCTTTGCCACCGGAAGGTCTGTGCGCAGTGATGGTTACTGCCACGCCGTTTCTTCATGCTGGCTCCACATTTCCTCTCATATTCAGTCTTGCCTCAAGACACAGGCCAAACGGAAATAAGCTGCCACGGTTGGCCCCTTTCCCAGAGAAATTATATTTAGCCCCCCAAAGCAGCAGGCTTCAAAACGGTGTGGTCATCTGAGCTAAAAATGGCCATCCAGAAAGAGCTTGATGTAAAAGTGATCCAGGGCCGAGGAACAGGCCACTTTGAGTAAACGATTATCGTGTGCTTCAAGGGGTCCTGTTCTCCAGCACTCATGGGCTGGGCCAAGTTAAAACAGATGGGCACGTGACACTATACCATCAGAAGCAACTATAAACGGGGCTTTTCTGTATGGCCCCAGGCCCAGAGCCAAGGCTGGCCAGGGCAAATGTTGCCAGGCTCCAAAATTGAGCCTCTGAACACAGATAGCATTTACTGTGTCATAATATCAAAGGCCTTTTAGAACAAATGACATGAACAGGCATCATAGAACGGGAGTAATAAAAATGGCAAGCATGTGTTTTTTAAAGTTCAACCATGGCAAGGAAATGAAATATAAAATGATACCATTTTTCAAAAAAATGTTTTTTCAATAATTATAGACAAGGTTAGTGAAGGTTTGGGAAATAGGTACTCTCACACAGTGCTAGAAGGAATATAAATTGGTTCACCTCTTCAGAGTTTTGTCTTTGGGAAAGAGCACTTTGACCGTGGGAGTCAGAATGGATTGGAAGGAGCAAACTCAAAGCAAGGAGACCACTTGAGGACAGGGCACCAGGCAGAGGGGAGAGTGACCCGGGTGTGGTAGCAACAGGGTGGAGTAATTAAACCAAGTGAACAGTCAGAATTCACAAGTCTCGGGAATTGATTGGACTGAATACCTGGGCAGACCATGGCCTTCACTAGAGTAACAGTCATCACCTTTATCACCATCACTAACCTTCATAGATCACTGAGTGTGGGGAAGGCACTGTTCTGAGCACTTTACAAGTCATAATCCATTTAATCCTCAGGACGGCTCTCTGAGGTAGGTGCTGTTCTTGTCCCCCTATGACAGATAAGGAAACTGAGGCACAGGAGTTGAAAACTGCCCAGGGTTCATACATTGAGATTATTCTCCTCACCTTTGTTTATGATAGTGTAAAAAATGGAAATAACTTCAAAATATAGTGCTAGTGGATTGAGTATATAAATGGTGGTAACTGCCATATGGTCAAATGTTATGTTTTAGAAGAATATTTGATAAAGGGAAAAAGACATACAACATAAGTGGGGGAAAGATCAGTTACAGTTTTCTGGGGGGAAATATATATATAAGGTTCCCATTATCTGATGGGAAAAGGCCACTTAAAGTGAATCTACTTAGATCATAAACAAGTGTTACGAAATGAATAGCAAGAAAAGAACCGATTAGAGTTGTATCTGAAAAGTTAAGCCAAAAGGTATAAAATTTTATTTTCTCTTGTATTTAACACTATATAGGTTATAACTAAAATTTTGAGCTAATTCTTGGAACCCAGACTGAAAGGAGGGTTGGATATATTCTTTCTGACAAATTACACGCTGGCGACTTGAGTTCCGGCGGGGGCCCCCCCCCCCCCCCAGGCAGAGACAGAGTCAAGGACCCCTGTGCTGCTCCCTGTTTCAGGGAAACATCAGGGAAGCATGGCTGAGCGACCGCAAAGTGAAAGGCAGGGTAGGGATGCAATATAGGGTGCATTGTCAAAGTCACTCCCGAGGGCAACTGGGACATAATCTCACCGACCTCGGCAACCTTCTGAGGATGGCAGAGAAGGCATCTCAGAGTGGCTCCGGGCCCGACCGTGAGGACTACTTCTCTGTCAGCTCCTTGCTCCACTTGGCTTGTGGGTTGTTCCTGGGTTGCTCCCAGCGCTCTGGGCTACTTGTGTCTATTGGAAGATCAACACTGGGTCTACGGCATCAGAGAAGCCCAGGAAGTAAGGCAGGGATGGGAGCCATCAATGTGAAAGCTCCATCCTGAAGCCCTGGCTGCAGTCAAGGTGAGGCCAGGAGCACGTGAGTCTGGCAGTCAGAGGTGCCCAATGTGACAGCACAGCACAAAAGCATTCTCCTCTGAATTATAGCACAATCATAATGGAGCTTTTGCAAAGCATTGCATAGACATCTGAGGTCATCGTCATTTTCCCCAAAGGCCTTTTTTATCCTTTAATATTCTACGTTTTAAACCACCTTCCATAACCTCCTCTTGCTAAGTTTCCCTTCTTTCATCGTTAACTGACCTGACCCTACCAAACAACATTTGTCGATAGCTTTGTATGGGATTCCAGCAATTCTCCAACAATGTTTTTATCAGTGTCACAAAACGATGCACCTTTCCCAAAATTTGGGATTTCTATTTGTAGCGAACTTGCAACGTATTTCCAATGAGTAGAGAGCACAGCCACCAAGTGACAATATCCTCGGAGGGCACAGCCTCCTCTTCTGTGTCTGCAAAGAGAGAGGGGGTTACCCCAACACCCTGGAGAGTTGAACCTGACTCAACTGAGCCTCCGTAAGATGAACAAGATCACAGAACTTTATTCACAGGTGCCTGAAATGTAGATAAATGGGCCTTTACATAGGAAGAAAGACACAAACGTCCCGCCACTAAAATCCTGGGTACAGCCAGCACCCCGTGACACACATTGCCCCAAGCTGCAGCTCCTGCCTGCGTTCTTACCCCCGAGGTATGCGGCTGCGTGTGCTGCTGTGTGGGGAGAACATACAGGTGGCTGGGAGGTGGGGGAAGGTGTGAGGAAGTATTCTCCAAAAATCATAACTGGAGGCAAGAATGCAGTGACACAGGGGAGTGACAGGATCCGCGTAAGACAGGAGCTTTTTTCAAGAGTGATGTTGTGAAATCTGAACAGCCTCGGAGCTCGGGCGTCCAGGGCTCAGCGGGTATTCGTTTCATAACGCGAGACCAAAAGCGTTCGGCTGAGCTGGGCTGTAATTGAGTGCCACCAGGGGTGCTGCCAGCAGCTCATCAAACAAAAGCACCAAAAGCTTCTCTTTGAGCCGGAAAGGCACAGGTGGAATCCGCAGGGCCTTGGCCCCACTGGAAACAGAGCTTCGTCTGTGGGGGGGCGGTGGTAAAGGGCTGTGATTACCAGCTGATCCGACCCAGGCAGGGTTGTTCCAGGGCAAAGGGAAGCCACTGCCAAGGGAACTGATGCCAGAGTGCTACACAAGTGGGTGGGCACTGCCTGCTTTTGTTGACGTGGCCCTTCTGGCTGCCAGCTCCCTTCCCACCACCGCGGCTGGGAAGCAACTCACCGACACACGCACGTCCAAGGCCTGGCAGGCCAGCCCCGCTTCCCGGCAGAAGATAGCAGCATTCAGGCACAGCTGGAGGGTCACCTCTTCACTACCAAATGATGGGGAACCATCAGCCTTGTTCAAAGCAGCAGCCAAGCCCATGTTCGCCTGGGGAAGATTGTAGCACACAGCTCAGAGAGGTTAAGGAATGAGCACAAAGCAGCCTAGCAAGCATCACAGTGGGGATTTCGATGCAGGTTGTCAGTCACTAGGGCAGACTGTGCCCTTTCTGCCCTATCTGCTGTCCCTTCGAGGAATGGAGCAGCATTTCTCATTGGGGACATTGTTGTGACTCAGGCACAACAATTTGCTCTTAATCGTACTGCCCACCCATTAGCATTCTGACCCACATCCCAAGTAGGTAGCATTCTCCAGCTCAAACCACTCCACACATTACCAACACCCCCACATGGCCCTCTTGAAAACTACCTGACAGAGACCCAGAGAGTCAGAATGCTTCATCTGGGAGCCCAGCTCTCAGTCTCCCCTCCTGGCACATGACCCACACATCCATAGATGGGGCCTCCAGGTGGTGGTGGGAGCTGAATCAGGAAAATTCTCATTCTTTAGAGGCCTCTTTGTGTCTGTCCTGAAATCTAACAAGGGACTGAATATATGTATAACCCAGAGGACTCTCATCCCTACTTCTCTCTGGGCATCCCCGAGAGCCTGATCAGTGATTGACAAAATTGAGAAAGCAGTGAAATTTATTTTGGGTTCCCTCCTGCTTCCCATTTGTTGCTTCTCTCCTAGATCCCACAGGGCACCGTTCTCTGCCCAGTGCCCCCTGCCATCTTACCCACCTCTACTTCCCCATAATCTTCCTGTCCACCTACACCATCCAATCCATATGCTCTCAGTGTCCTTAGCACAGCCTCCTTCTGAGGCAAACACTAATGAATTCTGTCAGTTGAACCAGTGAAACTGATGAAGTCTGTTGCCTCTCCCAGAAGCATTTGTGATTCAAAAACCTATTAACTTCATGACCTTATTGAAAAATGGGCCCCTTGATGAATAGACATTTTTCCAAAGAAGGTATGCAAATCGTCAACAAGCATACGAAAACCTGCTCAGCACCACTAATCATTGGGGAAATGCAAATCAAAACCACAGTGAGTTACCACCTCACACTCATTAGGATAGCTACCATCAAAAAGCATAAAATAACAAATGTGGGGACTATGTGGAAAAATTAGACCTTTGTGCCAGCGAGAATGCAAAATGGCACAGCCCCCGTGAAAAACAATATGGTGTTTCTGAAAAGAATTAAAAATAGAATATCATATGATCCGCAATTCCACTTCTAGGTATCTATGTAAAAAAAAAAAAATGAAGCAGGGTCTCAAAAAGATAATTGTGCATCCATGTTTATAGGAACCTTATTCACAGTGAGCAAAAGATGGAAACAACCCAAGTGTCCATTAACATCCACGAATGAATGGATAAACAAAATGTGGTATGTCCATACAATGGAATATTATTCAGCCTTGAAGGAAATTCTGAAACATCCTACATCATTGAATCTTAAGGACATTATGCTAAGTGAAATAATCCAGTCACAGGACAAATACTGTCTGGTTTCACTTAGAGAAGGCACCCAGAGTAGGCAAATCCATAGAGAAAGAAGTCAGAACGGTGGCTGCCAGGAAATTCGGGGAAGGAGGCATGGGGAGCTGTCTAATGGGTACAGAGTTTCAATTTTGCAAGATTTTCATAGAGTTTGGGAGATTGGTAGCAGAACATGTGAATGTACTTAACACTACTGAATTGTACACTTAAAAAGGGTTAAGATGGTACATTTTATGTTATGTGTATTTTACCACAATATTTTATTTTTTTTCCAAGGCAAAATGATATTTATTTATTTATTTATTTATTTATTTATTTTTAATATGAAATTTATTGTCAAATTGGTTTCCATACAACACCCAGTGCTCATCCCAACGGGTGCCCTCCTCCATGCCCATCACCCACTTTCCCCTCCCTCTCACTCCCCCATCAACCCTCAGTTTATTCTCAGTTTTTAAGAGTCTCTTATGTTTTGGCTCCCTCCCTAACTTTTTTTTTCCCTTTCCCTCCCCCATGGTCTTCTGTTAAGTTTCTCAGGATCCACATATGAGTGAAAACATATGGTATCTGTCTTTCTCTGTATGACTTATTTCACTTAGCATAACACTCTCCAGTTCCATCCACGTTGCTACAAAGAGCCATATTTCATTCTTTCTCATTGCCAAGTAGTATTCCATTGTGTAT
>NW_024412417.1:9234121-9357457 GCF_014898765.1 Herpailurus yagouaroundi
AAAAAAAAAAAAAAAAAAAAAAAAAAAAAAAAAAAAAAAAGCTTAAATCCATTTACTTACAAAGCAAATTTTATATCACTACTGTAAAGATAGAACCATTATGGGGCGCCTGGGTGGCTCAGTCGGTTAAGCAGCTGACTTTGGCTCAGGTCATGATCTCATGGTCTGAGTTCAAGCCCCACATCGGGCTCTGTGCTGACAGCTCCGAGCCTGGAGCCTGTTTCAGATTCTGTGTCTCCCTCTCTCTGACCCTCCCCTGTTCATGCTCTGTCTCCCTCTGTCTCAAAAATAAATAAACGTTAAAAAAAAGTTTTAAATAAAAAGATAGAACCATTAGCCATAAAAATTACCTCCATAAAAAGAAATATTTATTAAATTCTACTTTAAGAAAAAATGTGTGGGGCGCCTGGGTGGCGCAGTCGGTTAAGCGTCCGACTTCAGCCAGGTCACGATCTCGCGGTCCGTGAGTTCGAGCCCCGCGTCGGGCTCTGGGCTGATGGCTCAGAGCCTGGAGCCTGTTTCCGATTCTGTGTCTCCCTCTCTCTCTGCCCCTCCCCCGTTCATGCTCTGTCTCTCTCTGTCCCAAAAATAAATAAACGTTGAAAAAAAAAATTAAAAAAAAAAAAGAAAAAATGTGTTAACTGAAAATAACTAATTGTGGTCGCTATCAAGTATGGCCAGTGTGGTCTAGGAAAGGAGGCTGAAAATAACCCAGGCCAAAGAGGTGTGTGGGGCCCCAGCCCCTTCCCCACCCTCCGAACTCTGAGTAACTCCGGCTAAATCCAGGGGGGCAGGACAGCAGGCCTGGGAGTTATAAGCATTGAAAGGGCTCTGGGGCTGCCCACATGGCCCTGCCTATGGCCCAGCATAGAAGGTGATCAGACACAGTGGGTCATTCAGCACCAGGTGCCTGAGTCCAACTGCTTGAGTTCTTACTTGCTTGGCCATTTACTAGATCTTTCAGCCAGCAGATTATTTAGCCTCTCTGAGCTTTGAAGGCTTCCCTACCTGTGGATAGAATCCAGCACAACATGAGTTTATGGTTTTGTTGAATGAATGGGAATAATATAACCTTTGTCATAGGATTGTTGTGAGATAGGTCTATAGTTCAGAGTGTTCCTAGCCCCTTGTCTGGACTCAATGCAGAGCTATTATGCTGTTCAAAGGTATGGTGACCTGCCCCTGGCCCTGACTCAAGAAAACAAAATGGCATGAATTCAGGTGGTGGGTGACACTCAGAAGGGGCACTCTATGGTACTGGACCATCGGTCCACTCCTCTCCTGTGCAGGAAAAGACCTAGTAGCCACCACCTCCCACCCCAGAGAGGAGATGGAACAGTTTAGTGAGTCGGGCCCCATCTTCAATCTTGGGGACAGGATTCAGCCCTAAAGGGGAAAAGGTGAACCAGTAGGCCCAGCCCATTCGTAACGACATACCTCTGGTCATCACTCCTTAACACCAGGCCTTCAGCTCCAAGACTAAGTCCAGAGCCATGGCCGGTGGGCTGAGGCTCAACCATCTTGACCAGGTCAGATCAAGTTGGTTCCAGAAGTAAACTTGACCCAGATGGTTGGGGAGCGTGAGGCTTCTGTGGCACTGGCATGACCCTCTTGTGAAAGCAAGTCTTCCAAATTCAGATCCACGGGGCCTTGAACTTGGAAGCATCCTGTTGTCCATTGGCACCCATCAACAGGAACGGAAGTGAGGACAAGAGGCCGCATTAACCCAGAATTGCCCTGTCTTGCCGGTGTGGCCCTGGGGGAAACGGAGAGTTTGACGCGGTGGTCCCTGACCAGCCAATCCCTGGTGAGCAACTCAAGGGATCCCACACTGGAACCCCCCGTCTGCTGTGTGGCCAGCCCCAGACATCCATCAGTTTCCTTCTGAGACCACGAGGTCCTCCCGGGGAACTTTTTACCCCTTCAGGCAGTTTGGCCGTGCCACAGCTCCTGGCACACCTGTGGCTGTGCACGAGCCATAGACGAAGCAAGTGCCCAAATAATGCAAATCGGCTGTGCCTTTGGCCTGTACCCGCAGGGCACCCCTGACCGGGCTCTCAGCTCTCTGCCAGTGGTCCTCCGATACCACGATGCTTTATGCTGAGTTCACCACCTAAGCACGGGCACGGCTGGCCTGGCCATTGGAGACAATCGTCTGGGCACAGCAGGCAGAAACAGATTTGTTTTACAGTCACCACCTTGAATGCGACGCGCATCCCTTTTCCAAAGCGTGCACCACCGGCAACTTCTATCTGAACTTCTCGGAAACGTATTTGGCAAATCACATGCTGACAGGTTTATCTTGTTAGCTGTCAGGATGAGTAAGGAGGCACGTTGCATGCCATCATTCAGCCTGAACGGAGCAACGCTACTACTCAAGAAATCTGACAAAATAAATACATTTCCCAACCAGATTTGTCAGATTTCTATTAATCCTTTGTTCAGAACTTGTCGTAATTGACCTTAAATAGACCTCCGATGACCCAGGGAGGTGGAGACCTCACGCAGTCATGTGCCCGATGTATTAAAGACACGAGCCGCGGCACAGCCCTGCAGAGACATGTAATGGAGCAGCTACCCAGCCTGCATCTGTATGTTTTAGTTGTCTTTCAGTATCTAGTTACCCTGAAGGAGCCACTTAAAACCATACATCCAGGCCTTACCACCAATGCAAGCTGAAAGCCAAGGGGCAGGTGAGGTAATTGCCACATTCTTAACGGTCCTGTCCACCTTTCCAGACATCCTGAGCAAAGCCCTGAAGTGAGTTCAAATGCAGAGAAAATTATTAGAGCAAGGGTTCTGGGGATACAAAGATTTCATGGTATTGCAGGACTTCAGAGTAGAGAAATAAATAAACCCGCCCCACTCTCTCTATCTTCTCTGTTAGATCAGCTCTGCTCTGGCTTCAGGTGGCAGATCAGTTGCTGACTCATCTGTGACACTTCAGGGGTCCCCAAGAGAGAGGGCAAACCCACCCCTTGCCCTAGCCTAAGGGGACAGCCTTCCTGGGTGCAATCCCTCTGAGTGAGATCAGGTCCGGAACTATGCTTGTTAAAGCTCTCCGGAGGGGGGCCTGCTATGTAGACCTGATGTACCCCCACACCAGGAGAGGGTGCTCTTCCGGCCCCAGGCCTGGGGCTCTGGAGCCAGCGTCAGAAAGGGCAAAACAAACATTGAAAGCACAATTTTATTTTCTCCAAAGGTTCTATTCTATCTAAAAATTCATAAAATATTTATATCATGTGCTTGCTCTGTTGAGATAATCAAAATTCAAAACTTCTCCCTAACTCTCTGAGAAAAACTGATTTTCCAGGAAAAAAAAAAAATATATATATATATATATATATACACACACACACACCTGGTTCATCCTGTGGCCTTATCTCCTAATAACAGGTAGAATTTCTGGAGCATTTACTACGTACTGAGGAACATCCTAGAGCTTTATCTGCCCTAATTCCCTTAAATCTCACACCTGCACTAGGAGGGAACTGTCTTTATCCACGTTTCACAGACGAGGAAGCTGAGGTTGAGGGGATTACATGAAATCTCACGCAGGGGAAAGATGTAAACTGGGGCTTGTATCTAGTTGTTTGCCCCCCAAGACTCATGCCTTTGACCGTTACGATTTACAGCCTTCCAGCATGAGAAGCATGACCCCACACTAGAGGCTGTTTGCTTGCTGAGCAGGGATGGGCTCTCAGTGACACTGCCCCCAACAATGACAACAACGTGCATGCAAAGCCAGGCAGTGAGCAAGCCGAGGGCCTAGAACGCTGCCGTCCCTCCTCCAGGTCAGACCCAGCCCAGCAATTCCCCAAAAGAGGAGTTCGGAGAGGCTCAGAAGTGAGAGCCATGTGACAGCCAGGGCCTCCACCTCCCAGCCTTCCTTCCCACAGAGCACGGTCGGAGAGCACTGTCAGGGGAGTCCACCACAGAGGGGCACACGCGCGGTTGCATCAGCTGGGAGCACAACTTCCAGAGGGTCGGCCCCTGGAAGCCACGCGGCGGGTGTCGTGGCTTTGCTTTGGCATTTGAACCTGTGTATGCTCTCTAAGCGCACGCCTCAAAGACAGTTTCAGCGTCTGCCTTCACCAAACATTCTCCCTCCAGTTACGCCTCCTTGCAGGTTCCCTGAGGCAAGGACGTCTGGGGAAATTCCTCCGGCCCATCCCAAGATGCAGACTTGAGTGTGCAGCTCAGCCTACATGACAGACGTAAGTTACCCAGGACAGAGTCCAGTAAACAGGGACTTGATTTAGCCTGTAGCGTGGCCACTCATTCATTCCTTCATTCATGGGATATTTATCCAGCATCTACTAAGTGCCACGAACGGTGGTGGGTTTTGTGTGGTAGACACAGATTTACAAGACATAGTTCCTGCTTTCATGACTTCAACATCAAATAGAGGAAAGTGGCATAAATATCTACCTACACTTAGAGCGTGGAAAAATGCAGGAACACGTGACCATAAATAATAAGAACTGGTACTTACTGAGCACTTACTATGTGCCAGTGGCTGTCTGTACTAAACCATTGTCACGTACTAATGTGTTTAAGATCCCAAACCCTTTGGGATAGGCCCGGTTAGCATCCCATTTCACAGATGAAGGTACTAAGGCTTAGCAATATTAAGTTACTTGCCCAGGCAAGTTACAGCTGGGCATTTCAGACTAGGTTTCTCGGGATTCAGTTCAGAGCTGCTTGACTCCAGAGCCTCCACCTAAAGGGATGTGGTTTCCATCCCAGTGTGGCCACATGGCAACTGCAGTGGCTGACTCCCAGAGCCTGTGTGAGGATGAAAGGCGTACGGCAGGTAAGGTGTGTGCACCCACTTAGGTCATCGGCCATGACTATGAAGGTCTCAGTGCTCTGTGTAGTGAGGTCTGGGTTAAGCGCCTCTTGGCCTATCAGTGGCTTCAGTGGCAAGTAGTCAGGCAAGGCTTCAGAGAGGTTATCTTTAATAGGATTAGCTTGCCAGGCGGCGGGGGGGGCGCCCCCCCGCGAGGAGGACACAGGAAAAGATGTTCTGGGTGGTGGGAACAGCATGAATTAAGGGAGAAGTGGTTACGTATGGCAGGAGGCTGGGGTGGGGAGAATAAAAAGAGCCCTGAGAAGTGGGCAGGGACCGGCCCTGGTGACCACAGGTGCCATGCTATCGAACTGCACTTGACCCTGAAGCGACAGACAGTGCAATGGCAAGGTGACTCTGCAACAATCCAGAAGGCGAACTAGAAAGGGAGCCCTGGGTGGTGGCAGGAAGCCCAGGGAGAAAACTGACAGCACGTCGCACTGACAGAGTCATTCACTCATTTGTTCGTCCATTCACTCATTCAGTCGGTCAGACAGTCAGTCAGCAAATATTCGCAGTAGTGTTCAGAGTGGGACCTAAGGTCCCCAGGACCCTTTCAGGGATACGCAAGTTGTCAGAACTATTTTCCGCATACTACCAAGACCTCATTTATCTCCTTCACATTCATTCTCTCATGAATAACCTGTGGAGGTTTCAGAGTCTACACATGGCAGACTGAAGGCCTGAGCAGATATGGGAACCCCTCCACTTTTCATTAAGTCAGATGGGAAGAGATTTGCAAAATGGTAAAACAAGGACATCCTCCTCACTAAAGTTTAGCTTTTGGTTTGGGAAAATACAAGTCATGTTTTCATAATAATAACTTCTCTATGTTAATATGCAATGGGTTCATTTTTTTTTTAATTTTTTTTTAATTCATTTTTGAGAGAGACAGAGACAGCATTAGCAGGGCAGGGCCAGAAAGAGGGAGAGAGAATCCCAAGCAGGCTCTCCACTGTCAGTGCAGAGTCCAACGTGGGGCTCGAACTCACAAAGCCATGAGATCACGAACTGAGCCGAAACCAAGAGTCAGATGCTTAACCGACAGAGCCACCCAGGTACCCCGGGTTCATTATATTTTTTAAAGAACTAATACATTTTTTAAAGGCAGTATTAAAAATGTTGTACTTTAATTTTCAAGATGGTAAGTATTGACAAGACATAGCCCATAAAAAGCAATGTTTAAGAGTGTGGAAGAGTCCTGAGAATAAACGGGTTGAGAACCACTGGGCCAGTCTGCACCAGGCGGTGCCCAGGGCGCCAGGAACAGAGCGATGGACAAGATCCTTCCCGTGGGAGGGCAGGCGAGTTGATGGACAGTGGTTTCAGGAAGCCGCACAGAGTGTGGAGTGTGGAAGAGGGTGATGGATGGAGGGGCAAGTGGCTGCTGCATTCGTGCGGGGGCAGCAAACGACCAGCCCCTGCTCGCCCTGAAGGTCGTGTCCCCAGGGCACGGCACCCTCGGAGGGCTCTCGATTCGGGCCATGTGTCCCTCCTGCACCCCTAGGAGTACAACCAGACCTGGAGTGGGGGATAGGGATGCAGGCTTCACTTGCCCTCCCCCAGGTCTCCTCCTCCCTCCTTCTCTGGCCTTGATACTTTGTCAGAACCTTCCCGAGGCCAGGGCAGGGTCACTTCCCCGGACACTCATACTGTTCATCTCACGGATGAACCTTCCACACACCTCCTCAAACACCTCTTTCTATCCTCACTCACGGCTTCCCCATCCACTGAGAACAGGGACCCGATCCAGAAAGCAGGGTCACATCTTGCCCTCTGCGCATGTCCCCACCACATGGGGTGCAGACCTCCTGCCCCTCCCTGCGCCCAGCCCAGTGAGCCTTCCTGTGGCTGCCCTCCACACTGCCCCTCCTGAGCGCCTCTTCTCGTCCATCAAGGCCACTCCTTCTAGCAGCTGTTCCCTCCCTCCTGCATCGTCCATTTTTAACTCTTCCCTGGAACTTTCCCACTAGCACACAGATAGAATTTCTCCCATAAAAAAACTCCCTTTACCCCACATCCTTGTCTACTGCCCCATTGCTCTACTCTGTCTTTTACAGCAAGGTAGTTCAAAGCTTCCTGATGTCTTCAACTCCCCCCTTCTCACTTATTCCTGAATGCACTCAGTCATAACCGCTGTCCCACCATCCCACAGAAACTGTCTCCAGATGATACCTAAGTCTCTAACTCAGCCCCTATTCAGCCCTCACCTGGCCTGACCCTATAGTATCTATAGTATCTCTATAGTATCTCCCCCCACCCCCTATCATCATGCCCCCTCTTCCACACTTTCTTTACCTGACTTCCGGAACACCACACTCCCCGGCTTTCTTTCCCTCACGAGCTACTCCTTCTTTGCCTTGTTTGCTGCTTCCTCACCGTCTCCCTGAATTCTGTTTGTGTCCCAGGCTTCAGTCACCAGACCTTTTCTCCTCTCTCAACTACAGTCTCTCCCTGGATGAGTTCAATCAATCTCCATGTTTTAAATATTGTCCATATGCTGCTGACTTCCAAGTTTCTATCTCCTGCCCGGACCTCTCTTCCTTTAACCGCAAATTCATAAATCCATGCTGTTCAGTGGCCATGTCAAACCTCACAGATCCAGAGCTGGACTCAGACTTTCTCCCCCAAAGACCTATTCCTTCCAGAGTCTTTCTCTCATCTCCAAAAATGGCAACTCCATCCTTGCAGCACTCAAACCAAAAGCCTTGGGTTAGCCTTGAATCCTGTCCTGCCAGGCTGAGCTATTTGGTGCAGGCACAGAGGAGGAGGAGAGTGACAAGTGACCAAGGCCAAGGTTTCACCAGGCAGTACCACAGAGGGAGAGGGAGGAAGGGGAACGGGCTGTCCCCACAGACTCCAAGCTGGATAGGAAAGCTTCTGAGAACACCAAGATGTTGGTGTCACTGAAAAATTGGCCGGGTCCGTGAGTTGCGTCCTCATGGAGTCAAGGGTTGTTGGGGTTACCAGAGTAAACGAAGCAGTGGTCCGAATGAGATACGTGAAACGATTTCGGCTACCGTGCAGTGGTTTTTATGGTGCCCTCCACAGCAGCGTGGCCACAGAGCATCTGTTAAGGTGGGACGGAGGGAGCATTGCTGCAGTGAAGCTGTCAGCATTCTGAGTGGCCAAGGATCGCCACCCTGGATGATGGCGATGAAAACAGCCACACTTCTCTGCGCATCCTCTATTGCCCTGTTTTTGCTCACGTATCTGTGTCCCACACTAGCAAGCACACCCAGCAAGCATGGGAACCGCGTCCTGTCTAACAACGACCACCGAACCTGGCACAGCAGAGGCGTTACAGAAATGCACTCGGCTCTTTCAAAATCAAAGGGCCAGAGAGGAGATGGCTGGAGGAAGCCTTCACCTTAAGACAGAATTGATGGTTAACATCCGCTGAAACCAAGCTGAGCTTGAGGCGCGTGGACTGCATCTCCTGTGGCATGGGCTGCACTCTCTCAGCTCGGCACGGTCGTGGTCTCAATCCACCACCGCTTGTTTAGCCATTTAAGGACCTGGCCCACAAGCTGCACCCTGGACAAGCGAGCTACTCTCTCCCTTGGGACCCTAGATTCAATCCCATCGTACCCACATTGTCATCGAGCAACTGTGTGTCAGACTCGGAAGTGCCAGGCGCACAACAGCTCACCTTTCCCCTTTATTTGGCAAAGCCCGGGAAACAGGCTCTCGCAGAACGGCAGTGCTTCTCTTCCAAGAGTAACTGCTTGGGAATAACGGCTTCTTCTGGGATCGAGAGAACATCCCTCTAAAACTCTACGTAAGCACAGAGCTTTGCTGAATTTCAGCGAATAGGACCAGCACTGCCTTTTCAGTTAGGATTTTGCCCGACAAAGCTGGGTTCCCGCTGGTTGTTTTTTATTGTCGCAGCAGAACTGGCTCACGTGGAACACGTTCTTCTGTGTAACGTTCATCTCTTGAAAAGACCAAATCTAATGCCCACCTGCTTGTCATAGGAACACAGACAGCAAACGGAGAGATGTGCATTCTGTTGTCACTGGTCACCATCGAATCCAGGCTGCCCAGGGCCCCCTGGGAACCAGAGACAACCCCTGTCCATACCCTGCAACACCAGTCAAACTTGCACTAAAGGTGTCAGACCATTTTTGCCACCTTCTCTCACAAACCCAAGTGTATTACAACCCACATCTCAAAGAAAATGCTCCAAAGCCTGGGTTTATCACCACCTTTATTCAGCATCTTAACGATTTTAGCTACACCTACCCTCCAAGCCTCCGCTTAACCCCTACAGTTTGAAATAGGAAGCCTATTCACTTTATCAACTTCACTCATTCATGATTCGTTCGCTCATTCATCACTGGTGCGCCTGGCACAGTCCCCAGGGTCAAGCAGGCAGACACGCAGAGCAACGATCACAACGCTTACAGTTGCCAAAACGGAGGCAACACGAGGTTGAACAGAGCCTCCTTTTGATGCCAGGGTTTTTGTACACGTCTTCCTCTCCGTTTGAAACAATAAGAGCTAAGATCTGCAGAGCCCTCGGTAATATGTCCAGAACCATGCGCAATTTAATTTTCCTCAGAACTGAAGATGAGATCTACTTAACGTCTTTTTGCCTCGGTTTCCCCATCAAAAAGACTGTCGAAGAGGCTTAACTTGCCAGGCGTAAACATGACACAGTTTTGTTTCTTTAGTGACTGTGAGCAACCATGCTCTGTCACTTTTAGCCATTACATTATTTGTTTCCTGTGGTTGGACTTGATGCTCTTTTACGAGTGCCAGTTCCTATTTGTTTCGAAGCTCCTCTCCTGCCAGCCCCCCAGTGCTGACTGACTGTATCTATAGGTACTGCGGTTTGGGGCAGGGCAGGGGTGGGTCAGGACAGCTTCCACGCCTCCCTCCCTCTGACACTCACCTTCCAGCATCGGGAGGAGGGAGGGGCAAGTCACCTCCTTCTCCAAATGCCCGTGGTGAAGTCGTTGTCCTATGTCAAGAGTTGTCACCCCAATCCAGCCACATTCTAAACTTGGCAATGGTGGGATGCCTGCCACACTAACGCCACTGCCGAGCCTTTCATCCCTCATAACACCTTAGGTACCAACTAGTCACTTTCATCATTCTTCTGACAGAACCCTCACTGCGTCCTTCTTTGTCCCATTCTGGGGCAGCCTCCATCAATCGCGGCCCCCATCCCATTTATCCTCTGCAGGCCCAACTGTTGACCATTGTCTTCTCTCCACCTGACTGTGTCTTTTGACATCCCAATGCTCTGATGAGTTGGACAGGAACCCAAGCTGGACTGGACAGGGACCGAATCATGAAGGGCTGGCATGTTCCACAATGGAGTAGTGTTTATGCTTTAGGCAAGGTGAAGCCACAAAGAATTTTGGACGAGGACACGGCATGATTAGATTTGTATTTTATTGCCATTGTTCTCAGAGCACAGAACAGAATAGGTAGAAGAGTGTAAGACCTGTTAACAGGAGACCAGTCAAGAGCTGAATGTCATGTTTCCAGTTTTCACGTCGTTTGTGAACACAGCCAATTATGATCCATCTTTTTTGGCTTATGACACGGTCTACAAGGTGATTCAACAAGCCTTGGCCAAGTTGATTGTGTCGACTTACAGTAAGGCTGTAGTGGGTTGAATCGTGTCACCTAAAGAGATACGTTGAGGTTCTAACTGGCAGAACTGCGAATGGGACCTTTGGCCTTTGGAAATAGGGTCTTTGCAGATGTAATCTAGGTAAGGTCATCAGGATTAGGGTTGGCCATAAATTCAATGAGTGCAGTCCTTCTAAGGACAGGGAGATTTGAAGACCCATGGATACACACACAGAGAACAAAGCCACTTGAAGAGGTTGGGGTGATGCAGCTATAAGCCAAGGAACTCCAAGGACTGCCTACAACCACCAGGTGCCAGGAAACGCGAGAAAGGATTCTACCCAGAGGCTCAGAGGCAGCATGGCCTGTGGCCCCTTGATTTCCAGAACCATGAGACAATAAACTTCTGTTGTCTTAAGTCACCAAGTTTGTGGTAATTTGTTAATGGCAATCCTAGGAAATGAATACAAGGGCCAAATAATTACAGAACATTAAAGCCGACTGTACCTATCAGATGAGGAGGCTGGGACGCAGACTCGTGACTTGGCTTCCCAAAGTCCGCAGAGAGCCCATGATAAGCTCCACAGGTAAGGATAGCACAGTGCAGGAATAGCCACGGTTCCCCCTGGCTATGGTTCCTGACACTTCTGGAGCCCGCTTTTGACTTCGGATCCTCTGCTCATGCCCACACATGCAGTTTGGGCTATTTAAAAATACCATAGACTAGGTGGCTTAAACAACAGAAATTTCTTTTATCAAAACTCTGGAGGCTGCAAAGGCCAAGATCAAGGTTCCAGCAGAGCTCAGTTTGTTGGTGGGATCTTTCTTCCTGATTTGCCGGTGCCTGCCTTGTCCCTGTGTCCTCATCTGGCCTTTCCTCGGCCTGTGCAGAGAGAGCAATCCCTCTTTTCCTTCTTTTGTGAGGCAACGGTTCTTATCAAAATAGGGCCCGGCCTTCATTTCGTCTCAGTTACCTGCTTATAGGTTCTATCTCCAAAAGCAGTCACATTGCGGTCAGGGCTTCAACATATGAGTTTGGGGTGTCTTTGTCAGTCAGGGCTGCTGTAACGAAGTGCCCAGACTGGGCAGCTTATAAACAACAGACGTTTGTCTTCTTACGGCTCCTGAGGCTGGGAGTACAAGACCACGACGTCATCCGAGGGGGGAGTTCTGGGAGGGCCCTCTTCCGGGTTGTGTCCCCACCCTGCAGAGAGTGGAAGAAGCCAGGGACTCTTACAAGGGCACTAATCTCATTCACTAGGGCTCCATCCTCAGGACCCCATCTAATTCTACTCACCTCCCAAAGGCCCCGCCTCCTAATACCGTCACATTGGCAGGTGGGATTTCAACGTATGAATTTGAGGGGGAAGGACACAAACATTCAGTCCAGAACAGGGGACACAATTCCATGCATAGCAATACTGAAGGCAAGGTGATGCCATTCTTCACGTGTCCCCTTCGGACCAGACTACCAGCTCCTTGAGGAAAGAAACCATGTATTTTTTACAAATTTATCTGATACTCAAACAATGTCTGATCCACGGTTAGTGCTCAAAGGGAATTCACCAACCTTACTGACTGTGTCATTCCTTTACAAGCTGTCTACATGTCCCAAACATATGGAGAGGCTGGAGAGGCCCTGGGGTCAGTGCGCATGGGAAGTTCCCTGTACAAAAGCGTATGTGCAGACAGATCATGCAAAGTTGCCAGCAATTGATGAGTAGTCCACGAAAAGAAAATATTTCATGTTCAAAGAAGTTTGGGGAGGGCTACATTATACGAAGTTAAACCTTTTCCTTTATGTCAGGACCTTGAGGGGTCGTACCCTGTGACCCCCGAAAGACGAGTGTTAGCAGGAATCTCTCTGCCTTCCAGCCCACCCGACACCTGACTTGTCCCAAGCGTCCCTCCTTTTCTGCTAAAGAATATTTTGTGTTCCTAGTGGATTTCTGTTTTGTTTTTAAGCAAGGTATGAGCCAAAGGCATCATCTTGTGAGCTGTAAGTCTGTGCCAGCTCGGCCTGGAGATGCTGACATGGCCCTAAATGTCACCGCATGTATATTAAAATCCTGGCTTCTCCCTGCTCTGCAGCGCCTCTGGAATCTCTTGCCAGAGCCCTTTACAGGAGAAAACAGGCACAGGAAAGAGATTGCCGTGAGGTTGCAAGGCAGTCACCTAGGAGACCAACCGTGCCTCTAGATTCTGAGCTCAGCCCCAAATAAATGAGGCTCATACGTGTCCTAGCTAAGCAGTGGGGCTGCTCATTTAGTATGGTGGGCTGTTGAGAACTGAGACGCTTAGAACTCACCCCTCTGCCCCCACCGCCTTGGAAAAGAGGAAACGGGAGCCCAGGGGGATGACGTGGCTGCCCCAACATCACAGAGCTCATGCTTTTCTCATTAAAATGTAAGTCTCAGCTGGGGTTAAAATTGTAACTCAACCTCCAATAGTTATAAGGTGCTGTGTTTTTTCTAATTGCTTCAGAAATGAATCTATGCAGCCCTGGAGTCCTAGCCTAGGGAGGGGAGAGGAGAGGGCACGCAGGAAGCCATCATTTGCCATGAGGATAACAGGGGATCCATGGGGAGGGGCAAAGCAGGCGTTCTGTCTCTCTTTAGGTTCTCGGCCACACTCAGGCCTTCCGCTTGCTCCTGGAGATTTGTCTGAATAGCAGGGATTGGCAACCACCAGGGACTAAGGAGAGACTCTTCCCAGGTTCCCTGGAGGCCTCTGACCCCAGTTTTCTAAGCTCCTGCAGGAAGGAGTGTTCACAGTCAGCAGCCACCCAGAAGGAGGAGCGTGTGGACACCTCTCGCCGCCCCCCGCCCCCTCAGAGAGCCTCTCCCTTCCCAGAATTGAACCTGCAACAATAGGCCAACCCAAGCTTCCTGTCTGAGGCCCCTCAGGTCTGCCCTGTTTGGGGATATTTGCTTTAAACAGGGGACTCTACCCTGCGGGATACAAAGAGGAGAAATATATCACCCTGTCCTTTGCCTGGAATGGTTCACAGACCCTTGGGAGAGATTGAAAAAGTACAGTGAACCCTGTTTTCCTCCACCCCTCGCTCAGCACCCTGATTTACTCCTGGCTTTGATTTAGCAAGATGGTAAATCCATGCACCTGCACCCCAGAATAGAGAAACTAGAAGCTCCTTTCCCCCAGCACCTCCCCCAGTGGTCCAGTGTCACAGGGGCCAGGCAGGACTAAGCTCATAAATAGACGCTTTCCGCCATTGCTGAGTCTGGCCTCCTGTCTGTTTCCTAAACTATTGAAACAGCGCTGTTGATTCTACGTGTGCCTGATCGACCTCCCGATAAAATTCCTCTCCCCAACTAATCAGAGTCACTTTCTGTCACCTGCAGTCACAGAACCCTACAGGATACAGAGTTGTGCACAGATTATCAGCAGCGGGTGTGGTACGTGCTAAAGGTAGGACCAAATGCCACTGGGGGGGGGGGGGGAGGTGTCGGGGGGGGGGGGGGGACAGCAGGGGTGGAGACCTGGGGAGCCTGCAATTGTTTCCAATGCTGCTTCTATATGACAAGCCCAGCCAGCTCTCCCCGCTGACCTTCCTCCCCAGAACTGAGATACAACAATGACATGAACCTCATTAGACGCAGCCACACAAAAGCTGCTGCCACCTTTTCCTTCTGAATGGGTGCCCTCAGAAAAAGGGGTAGGGTGGTGTTTACAGAAAAGCCACGCCAAGGAGGGTGTGTTTGGTAGGCTTTGGCATCCTTGCAAACCCAAACTTTCCACTGAACATGCCTTGGGATCATGGCAGCTTTGGGTTCTAGTCCCTGCCACCCCTACCCCCACCCCAACTTGCTGAAAAACTCCCCTTTTCAGGTGTTCCATTTTCCATTTCCCACAGGGCCCTATTTGCCCACATCTAAGTGGTTTTTCAATGTTTTTATTTATTCTTGAGACAGAGAGAGAGAGAGACGGCACAAGTGGGGGTGGGGCAGAGAGAGAGGGAGACACAGAATCCGAAGCAGGCTCCAGGCTCTGAGCTGTCAGCACAGAGCCCGATGCGGGGCTTGAACTCACAAGCTGCGAGACCGTGACCTGAGCTGAGGTCGGATACTTAACTGACTGAGCCACCCAGATGCGCCCCCCTTCTGCTTTTTTTCCTTTTAAGTTTTATGCCTTCATGGGACTATGCTTATAATGTTCTGGATTAGTAATTTCCATAGAGATTCCAGCAAAATAACAAATCCAAGTGAATTAATTCTGACAAAACTCTAGCCAGAAAAAAGTGAAGAGGGCCAACTGCATGCTATAATCCTCAATCCCCAAACTCATGACTTATCTGGTGTGCCCCAGGGTCAAGGACGAGGGCAGGATAAACATGATTTCCTCCTCATGCCTGCTCCTTAATGAGGGCATTGGAAATTCAGTCTGGGAACGACCTGTTCAAGGTTTGAGCGGTTGGCTCCTAGACAAGGAGGGATCTTGGGGAAAACACTGTACTGTAATTGTAACAAGAATCCCTGTTCAATAGGAGATTTGCAGAACATTAAACACTATCCACAGACAGTTTCAGATGGAGTCCCCAGTGGAAGAGAACTGTGGGGTTTTTGATTCTGAGTTTCCTCCCTGCTATACTTGAAACCTCTCCTTCCACTTGGGATGTTGTGCTTAAGGTTTGGCAGTGAGGTGGCATTTCCTTAAAAGGGAAAGAAAACACATATTTTTGTGGCTATGGCTCAGGTAGCTCCTGTTCCCAGAGGAAACAAAAGTCTTTGAAACGAATGCTTGCCTCATTCGTTCTAAATAATGTTGATTTGTTTATGTCTTAACCTCTGGTGATTAATGAGCAAAAAGACATCTTCTGAGACTTGGAGCACACTGGATCCTTTTCAGTAGACCACACTCGGGTAAATAAAGATGAGAAGAGAGAGCCACTGTGACGCCGATGAAATATAGTGCTCTTAACCCAATTCGTCTGAAATTTGGGTGACCTTGGCTGTTCCTAGGGAAAACGTCAGTCTTTCCTGGGTATTTTTCTTTCTTTTTCTGCTTGGTAATCATGACTCGGAAATTTCAGATTACGTCTTAGGGTTTAAAAAAGTAAGTAATTATATAATTTAGCTTGGGCATTGCATAATATGATAGAATGGGGATTAGTCAGGTTCCTTGATTTGACTGGAGAACGAGTGCCAGGAGTCACCGGCTGTTGGATCTTGGGAAAGCCACTTTTTCCCTTCTAAACCTCAGTTACCTCAAGTATGGAGTGGGGTGATCATACCCACCTCACCTCCTAGGATCAAATTAAAAATGCTTTGAAAATTGCAAGGGCTGTCACAATAGTAAGCATGAGAAGGAAAAGGAGGTCAAGGTGTATCGTGCAAACTGAATCTGGCAGGGCCGTCTGCACCTGGGCGCTATCTGCACCTCCGGTCTTGCTGTCCCCACCGCGATTTATCCCCCAGTGGAGACCAAATTGACAGAGATCATACCATTCCCAGCTTCAAAACACTCCCCCACTGCAGCCAGAATAATGTTCAGACTCCTCTCCGAGGCCTTTGAGGCCTCGCCTGACCTGGCTCCTCTTTCCTCCCCAGGCTCAGGGCCCACCACACTGCCCTCTCACTCTCTGCTTTAGTCACACTACTTTTCCTTCCATCCTTTGGCCATGCATAGCTCCTTTCAGTCTCAGGGCCTTTGCACATGCCAGTCCTCCTTTCTTCACCTGGAAAATCCTTTTCATCCTTTTCAGTTTACATGTTACCGCCTCCCTCTCAGGCCCACTGCCATACTGACCAGACGGTTTGTACAATACCCCACCTCAAGGGACGCCATTCACAAAGACCACAGTTGCACAACCGCGCTGTGACCCTGTCCTCAGCTTTCACCACTACTCCCTATTACTCCCTTGACTCACACAGTACTTCCTTCACAGCACCGTGCACGTTTATGATCCTTTATTTGTTAAATGTCCATCTTCTCCACTAGACGGTCAGGATAGGGACTGCGACTCTCCTGTTCACCTGAGAATCTGCAGCACCTACAAAAGTGCCTGCACATAGAAGGTACTCAGTAAATGTGCATAGACTGAGTTGCTATGAAGCACAGATGAGTACACGTCATGCTGTCTCAATCCAGCGTCACTGAATAAACCTAGGCATTGAGGTTTGACAGGTATCTCCGCAGCCACCCGATGCTCACCTCCATCCCCGGGACCTGTGTTGACCTGGAAGCTAAGAAGTCCAAATATGATACAGGCCAGAGGAAGAAGGACAACGGAGCTGCTGGGAACTGAGCTCTGCCTTCTGCTGCTAAAAGACAGACACATCCCTGCCCACTAGAAGTATTTAGCTATTCTCTCCAGAAATGGATTATCCCCAGGCAAGGTATGTGAGAGCAGAGTCGGAAGTCCTAAAGATCTGAATTTTAATCCTGTCTGATCACGGGTTGACTGGTAATTACCGACAAGGGATTGTAAAGTGTGCTATCCTTCTTCATCCTTGCTAGGATACTTTTAAATTAAACAAAGCACTTGATAAGCTCTACAGAACGGCTCCAACAACATGACGCAGCATTATTTTTACAGTCGAGCATAAACCCCCCGAGAATGCAACCGCCATGTCTTCCCTCTCACTGGCTCTTACGCTGCAGCTACTTTAGTCCTAACTTGTTGGTTAACCAATCACAAAAGACTCAGAAACAGGAGATAATGTCCACTCTGTGTTTTGCATGATATTAAAATAAATAACCCTAGCAAACTCAGCGCTGTTGTTTGGTGAACCATTATTCATTCATTGCTACTTTGAGCAAACATTTACCAAATGCCTTCTGTGCACCAGGACTATACCATGTGATGGAAAAGACGTGTCTCCTGTCTTTGAAGACCTCACCAGCTTGTGCAAGGGGTAGGGGGACGGGAGGACCCAGCATGCAAGCAGAGGGGAAGTCTGTTCTAATGAAAGCATAAACAGCATTTCTTGGCAGCATGGCGTGGAGGCTGGTGAACTCTGCCTGACTAAAGAGATGATTCTCAGAGAGGCCTTCTCGTCAGGCCACTGTGGGTCAGACAGGGTGGAGGAAGGGGGCTGCGGACTGTGAGCTTGAGCTGAAAGCACAGTCCCGCTGTTGCCATCACAACGGGTTAGAGTTGGGGGCTGACTTTTTGTTGACCTCCCGATGCTCTGTGTAGCTTTGGAGAGGCTGAACGTGTCAGGAAAATATTTTAATAAGATCTCTGGAGAAAAGATGAGAGCTAAAGAAATCAACAAGATGGCTAAATATTCCACATTAGAAAGGCACAGAAACTGGGGGCAAAGGAAAAAGACAGGAGGGACGACGGGAGCAGAAGAGGTGAGGACCAACCAATATGGCGGTGGCCAAAAACCTTCAGAAGCGGGATTGTATGACGCTGTGTCGTGAGTCATTTCTGAAACGTCGATGTAATTTCTTTCATTTCACAAACCTCCAGTGAAGTCCCCTACACTCAGAACTGCCTCCATGAGAGGTTTGTTTGGCAAGAGAAATGGCTGAGTTGCACATTTGGGTTGAACACATTTGTGTTGAGACAGTGTCCAAGCTGACTAATTTGGTGGCAGCAAGAGGTCACAGTCTGAGGTGACCACAAGGCTGTAAGTTGGCTTGAGAAAGTAGTCAGTCCACGATCTGTAGGTTGAGGGTTGGAACAATCTCATCTAGCCCTTAAGACTCCAGCCAACACCCAGGCTTTATGCTTTTATGATCTCCTTTGACTGTGTAATAAATAGATATAATTATCCTCATCTTCCACAGGAAAAAGCCCAAGAGGGTACGCTATTTCCCTAAGTCCCAAACCTCATATTAAGAAACAAATCCAGAATTTGAACCCAAGCCGTTAGCTGCAACTTTGTTCAACCATTTGTTTTGAAATTATTGTGGATACACAGGAAGTTGCAAAAATAGTACAGGAGAGCCCTTCACCCAGTTTCCCCCAATTGAGCCGCAATTTGACGTTCTCCCCACCACTCACTGAAACTAGGGATAAAGAACTGAACTGCAGAGACAAGAGTTGAGTGGGGCACCTGGGTGGCTCAGTTGGTTAAGCGCCCTACTTCTGTTCAGGCTCCTGGGTTCCAGCCCCACGTCAGGCTCTGTGCTGACCGCATGGAGCCGGCTTGGGATTCTCTCTCTCCCTCTCTTTCTGCCCCTCCCCTGCTCACTCTCTCTCTCTCTCTCAAAAATAAGTAAACACTAAAAAAATAATAAAGCAGGCCTTTCAGGCTTACAGATCATCAGGCACGATGCCTCTTACTGGGAACCAGAAAGCCAGCATAAAGAATTCGGCCTAAGGAAGCCCAAGCCCTGGGGCAGTGGTTGGAAACCCTGGCCGCGCATTCCAATCACCTGGTGCCCTTGTAAAAAATACCAGGATGAGCACTGGGTGTTGTATGTAAGCGATGAATCATGGGAATCTCCTCCGGAAGCCCAGAGCACACTGCACGTTAGCTAACTTGACAATAAGTTATATTTTAAGAAATCAAAAAATAAATACAAATAATTAAAGATATTTTAAAAATTAAAAAAATACTTAAAAATAAAAATAAAATAAAAAAATACCAGGCCTCCTTTAGCTTCAAGGTTTCTAATGTAATCAGAAAGACCCGGGACTTAGAGCCTCAGTCCGTCTCCAAGCCCCTAAAACACAGCCAGGTTTGTCATATGCAACCAGGTCCACAAGGGCTGCAAAACTAGGTCGTAGGTATCAAGCGCCGAAGCGAGCCCACCCTGTCCCCAGACCCGCGTGTCCGGCTCCGCTCCCTCGCGGATCCCATCACCGAGGCCTGAAATACCTGTGAATGGAGAGGTTCCCGGGGTCACCTGGCAGGGGAAATTTCTCTGTTGTGTGCACTGCAAAACCTTGTGGTCCTGCCACCCAGAACTGTGCTTCCCTTTCCGAAATGGTAAATCAACTCTGGGCACATCAAAGGAGATTAGCATTCCTCTGGCACTGGCTTTGTTTTCTGATACATCTAAAGGAAGCAGGTCCGGGCTCTCCAGAACGCTTTCCCAGAAAGCTCAGGCGCCTGCTGTGTGAGGTCACCCACCGGCCGGCAATTTGCATCCATCACACCTTGTAGGGAGGTGGGGGAGGAATTGGCAGGCTTTGTTTTCCTGCACTGGAGAAACAGATTTCTTCTTAAGCTTCACACAATAAATTGTATTAAATCCTTTCAGCAGGGTTTCCATGGCTATGTGAAAGCAAAATCATACAGTAATTGTTTTAAATAATACGGCAAGGCGGGCCGGAGAGTACGTCTTAATTTTTCTCATCTGTGCAGTGTTTCTGTTTTGTATGGAGATGTTCCCGAGGCGGGGAAAGGTTTCTGCATTCACTGGGAGTTGCTTGGTGAGTGTGGTGCAAGGTCAAATACAGACTGAAATAAACAGACCTACCAAATCCCTCAGCCCTTGGCTTTGGTCATGTGAGCCCTGGGGCTGTTTTGCTTATTTTAAGTGGGAATTTGGATGGCATTTATCTCTCTGCTGCTTGGTCACCCAAACCCAAACTCCCACTGAGTAAAGCCTGGCTTGTGCTTCCCATGCCTTGATGGGGAGAGAGTTGGGGGTATAGCCCAGATAAAAGGGACTTCAGTTTTGTCCCATGGAAGCTGGGATGCTCTGCAGTAGGAGGGATACTGCTTTCCAGTAGTCTTAGCTCAGGTAGCAAAACAAGATGTCATGGATAAGAGTCAAAGTCCAAAATTGATCATCCTAAGTCCAAGCCCCATCAAGCAAGCTGTCGCAAGATTCCCCAAGGCTGAGATTCCATTTATTCGTCTGTAGAATGAGGGCGATGATATTTACACCAGAGGTTCTGAGTTCCAATGCCTGTAAACTGCTTGTCCTGACAAAGCATTAGGGCTCAATAAATGGCATTAGCCTCTTTTATTACCACTATCATCTTTATTCTTAAGCTGTAGAAGAATCCCCCTCATCATAAGGTGAACCTGAGGGCTGTTGTCTGCCTGGGTAATACCCAGGGTGAATTCTCCAAACACTACTGAGCCCCTTCCAGATGCCAGAGAGCTGGCTAGGTGCTGGAAAATGGGGAAAGAGGGTCTGGTTCCTGCCCTCCAGAAGCTCTCACCAACTGGTGCTGATGAACCTGACACCCAGATTGTACTTGGCCGTGGCTGATGGCCCACACTGTGTTATTACTCCAGGGAAAAGTCAGTTCCTGACTCAGGCTAGACAACCAGTTGGGTAAGGAAGGAGAGAGTTCTATACCATCACTGACAAAAATGTCATCTTGAGTCCTTCCAAATAGGGATGAAATTAAGTCCCTCAGCCAAGCCCCAAAGGGTGTCCAGGGTAGACTTCAGCCCAGGTCTTAGCCTTTGACCACAGCTGAAGTTGATGACAACCTCAATGGGTGGGAACTGGGGGAGGTGGAAGAAGGAAAAGACGGGGGTGGGGGCAGCATAGCTTCACCAAGTATGTATGAAATCACTTTGCAGACAAGCCAACATTGGAAGGAAAAGGACATTGGCTCTGATCACAGTCTGCCATTTTGAACTCTGGAAATTTATTTTAGCTTCTTATTTTTTAATGTTTTAGAGCATGGACTATATATATATATATATATATATATATATATATATATATAATAAAATGCATGAAGAAAAAGATTCGGCCACACAGAAGTCATCTTTGGAGCCAAAACCAAGGCATAGTTGAGATGTTTTACTTTACATCCATGCCCGTGAGAGATGCTCCCTCTCTGTAGGTCCCACGGGAGGCTTGGAATAGACCCACCAGATTCCAGGAGCTGAGCTTAGAGCCAGTCGATGGCCTCCAGGAGGTCAGTGGGGGGCTTGTCCTCCAGTTCTCTGGTCTGTTTGTGGCCTCTGCCTGCAGCTCACATTTTGTCAGTCCTGAGCCTGTCCTTTTTTCCAGAGCACAGCTCACACAGCTCACGCATGAACTTTGTCATGAGGTGGAGCAGATTTGATGCCAGGGTTGGGGCCCTTCCTCTGCACTCCCACATCACCTCTACTGTGGGATGCACAGTAGAGGTGGGATGCATCCTCAGGTTATACTTCCTGTTTCTGGTCTGTCTCCTCCACTAGATTATAAGCCCCCAGGGAAGAGACTCTCTCTTAAGCATCATGGGTCTCCAGAGCATAGCAAAGAGTCTAGGACACAGGATTATGCAATAAATAGTTGTTGAATGAGCGAATGCCAATATGAATAGATGAATAATAAAACTCTGCTGAACACATCCATATGATGATGCTTTGAACATCAGTGTGAGGTTCCTTTAGATCTTTCTGTCTCAGAGACAGGCCGCTTTCTGCCTTGGGCTGAGAGTCCGGTGTATGAAACGATACCCCCAAATTTCTTCCAAATTCTTCTGTCCAGTTGAGTGGGTCTATGAGCCATAGTCTTAAAACTTTGTAAAGTATAACAAGTATCTTACGGCCATACCTTTGAGATGATCAATACCTTCACACCGTGTCTTACTTTTCTCAACTAGAGAGGCTGGGGATGAGAAACAGCTTGACTCCTAAACTCAGCAAGTCTGCTTCTGTGCCTTTCAACTAGGGCTCATCTCTCTATACCCATACCTTATCATACCAGCCTGAAAGAAACCAGGAGTCATTTTGAACATTCTTCTTGGATGTCTCCCTGGCCAAATTTGCTATTTCATAGGTGTATTCCTGTTTTTCACATTACCACAAGCAACAGTGTACCAAATTATCCATCATAACAAAACAAGGGATGCCTTCTTCCAGCCTCCAGTAACAACTTCCTGCTTGCTCCCAAAGCCAGTGTCCCATGATTTCAGTTTTTAGCATGGCATTACCTCTTCCAGGGACCAAATTCTGCTCTAATTATCTATGGCTGCATAGAAAGTCACCCAAAATTTAGTGGCTTCAAACCACAATTTATTAATTCCCATGGCTTTATGGGTTGACTGAGCTCAGCTGGGTGGTTCTCAGTCGGGGTTTCTCATACAATTGCAGCCAGATGTCAGCTGGGATGTAATTTTCTGATGACTTGACTGTGTGGATGTTCAAGATGGCTCACCCAATAGCTGGCAGCTGATCTGTCTGTGGCCTGTAAGCTTGATTCGAGCACCTATATATAGTCTGGGTTTCTGGCAGCACGGAACCTGCTTCCAAGAGGGAACATCCTGAGAGCGAGCGTTCCAAGACCCCTAGGCAGAAACTACAACACTTCTTATGAGCTAACCTCGGAAATCTCAAAGCATTGGGGCACCTGGGTCGCTTGGTCTGTTAAGCCTCTGACTCTTGATCTTAGCTCGAGGTCTTGATCTCAGGGTTGTGAGTTCAACCCCTGCATTGGGCTCCACACTGGGCATTAAGCCTACTCAAAAAAAAAAAAAAAAAACAAACAAAAAAATCTCAGAACATCACTTTCATTGGATTTTATCAGTTAAGCAAGACACTATGGCCAGCTCAGATTCAAAGAGAGAGAAACTGGATCTCATCTCTCAATGGAAAGAGAGTCAAAGGATTTGTGGCCATATTTAATTTGCCACAAAGTTTCTAATCACTGAGATCTGTGTCCTCTTGTTACAAGTACCAGTCTATGAAAATGATGGGTCATCTCGGCATACCTATAACTCATAACTTCTGAGTTATCCCTGAGATGACTCCCAAGGCCGTCTTGTTGCCCCTTATCTTACAAAATAGATGGACCCAATTTGCCATTCTTCTGAGCTTGATATCTGCAAAACATCTGTTAACTCTGACATATCAATGCCAATATTGAAACAATGGCTCTGTCAGTCATCTATGAGGAACCCAGATCAGGGATATTGTTTCTCCAGGAATAATTGGGGTGAGCTGCTGAAGCAAAGAGGAAAATACACAGATCGAACATGTTGATAACACGCATTTAATCGCCACTCCTAAATAGCACACCGAGGTATAAGTCCGTGTCCAATTGTGCACCTTGTGGACCATCGGTTTTGATTGTTTAATAGCCATCGGCCCTGTCTCGCTCTCTTCATCCTTCAGAATGCCTATGTCATGTGGGTGAAAGTGAGCAATCATTTCCCATTTCTGCTTCCTCTGCCCCTGTGTACAAGCTCAACAGGAGGGATGAGACTGTCGAGGAAGGTAAGGGGGTAAAATGCAGCAAGGGTCTCTGCAATTCTGCAAGTATATTGGGGGACAAAAGAATATATCCTATGTTGTCACACAGCCATTTAGCAGTATTGTTTCACACTGTCGAGGGGCAGTACAGCTTGGTGAGAGAGGACACAAGCCCTGCAGTCCAATGGCCTGGATTTAGTCCCTGCTCCCCTCGTATCCTCAGCTCTCAATAATTATCTTTCTTCTCCTTGTAGTAGTATGCAACTGCTTGACCACTCCCTCCTTCTGGGAAAACCCAAAGAATAAATGAGGAGTCAACAGAGCCATCCTGAGATAGGCAATCAGGGAGGTACATCTGAGGAGGTGGCATTTAAGCTGAGCCTTGAATGACAGGAAGAACCAGTAGATTTGTAATCATCATGGCAGGTGCCTTCGTTTCCAGTGGCTACTGTACCAAATGACCGTAAATGTGGGGGCTTGAGAAATGTATTCTCTCACAGTTCTGGAAGCCAAAAGTCCAAACTCAAGGTGGTAGGGCCATGCTTTATCTAAGGGAATATCCATCCACCGCCTCTTCCAGCTTCTGGTAGCTCCAGTGCTCCTTGGCTTGTGTGTACATCACTTCCGTCTTTACCTCTGTGGTCACATTGCCTCCTCCCGTTCTCTGTGTGTCTGTCCTGTAAGAATACAAGTGATTGCATTTGGGGCCCACCTGGGTAGTGCAGGAGATGTCTCTCCTGTCAAGATTCTTAATCACGTATTTTACCATATAGAGTAATAGTCACAGGTTCCCGGGATGAGCACGTGGACATACATCTTAGGGGCCACCTTTCAACCCACTACAGTGTGTCCAGAGAATCAAAAGAAAGTCAGGCTGGATAGGGCCTTTTCCGCTTGGCCAGAAACTTAGTCTAGCAACAAGAAGCCACCGGAGATCTCAGGTAGGGTTTGCACCGAGGTATGATCTAGAATGATCACTCCCTACTCTGTGAAGAATGGATACCCAGGTAGAGGGCAAGGAGAGTGGCACAAGAGGACCAGTTGAGAAGCTAGTGCCAACCCAAAAACCTGAGTTCGGAGCAAATCCGCCATTCTCAAAGTGAGGGCACGGGCACATAACCCGTCATCAAAGCCCACAACACAATACTGCTGGCAAGAACGGTCTTTAGACAAAGTAGATTCTAATTCTCAGTGCTGCAAAGCAAAACTATGTCCTATCTCCACTTGATTTTACCTGAAACCCAAATAATTTACTTCCGTTATTAACTGAAATGAGCTCATGCTTTCTCTGCCACAGCATTGGGAGACTTCCTCCATTACACTGATGACACGGCTTTGTGACCAGGGATTCAAGGTGGCCTTGAGAAGAAGCTGAAATGTTTGGGTGACTACAGTCAGAGAGAGCAATCTCACATCAGCCACGCTGAAGTGAAAACGTGTGCAGTGAAGGGCAGGCAGGCAGGTAAGCCACGGACCGATGCCTCCCCGCCCCACCCTCCCCTGCAGGCCTCTCCTTCCCTCCTCGAAGCCACCTCAGTCGCTCGGTCCACCAACTTAGAGATGTGCTCAGAAATGGACTTTCTGCAGAGATGAGACCAAGTGTTCTCGTGACTAAAAAGAACGGTGCTTTGTTAATTTTCAGGCCAGAATTGTCTCCCTCGTGCATAGGGCACAGATCTCTCAGCTCGAAACCAGGTACACATGCTCAAACTAGCCTCGGAAACAAATTTGGCTCTCCTCGAAGTCACCCTTGAGACTGTCCTCTGGCCTTGCCTCACAGGGAAAGGAGAGAGAACAGACATTTACTGGAGACCCACTCTGTGAAACATACTTTCACACATGCTTGTGGCAGAGACTGCTGGCTGTTCCCAGCTGTCATTCTTCACCCCCACCTCAGTAATGAGACCTTTGATTTTTAACTGGGCTAGAGTGCCAGATGAAATATAGAACTCTGTTAAATTTGAATTCTGGATAAACAATGAAAATTTTCTTATTAAAAGCATATGTCTCAGATATTGCCTAAGACACACTCATGCTAAAAAAAGTAGTCATTATTTATCCCAAATGCAAATTCAATTGGGTGTCCTATATTTTGGAGGTTAAATCTGACACCAGCCTGCCCTAAGTTAATATGGCATTTATCAGGGCACCTGGGTGGCTCAGTCGGTTAAGCGTCCAACTCCGGCTCAGGTCATGATCTCACGGTCCGTGAGTTCGAGCCCCGTGTTGGGCTCTGTGCTGACAGCTCGGAGCCTGCAGCTGCTTCAGATTCTGTGTCTCCCTCTCTCTCTGCCCTTCCCCTATTCATGCTCTGTCTCTCTCTGTCTCAAAAAATAAATAGACATTAAAAAAAAATTCTAAAGATGGTATTTCTCAGTTTCCCTTGACCTTAGGTAAGGCCATGTGATAAAATTCTGGCCAGAGAGATATAAATTAAAATGTTTTTTTTTTTAATTTTTTTTTAACGTTTATTTATTTTTGAGACGGAGAGAGACACAGCATGAACGGGGGAGGGGCAGAGAGAGAGGGAAACACAGAATCGGAAGCAGTCTCCAGGCTCTGAGCCGTCAGCCCAGAGCCCGACGCGTGGCTCGAACTCGCAGACCGTGAGATCGTGACCTGAGCCGAAGTCGGACGCTCAACCGACTGAGCCACCCAGGCGCCCCCGAAAATGTTTTTTTTAAAGGAAGTGGTGTGCCCCACTCTCTTTCTTCTTCCTGCCTGCTGGCTGGAATGCAAAAGTGATGCTGGAGCTCCAGCAGCCATTTTGGACTATGAGGTTATCTGAGGAATGGGAGGCACTTGTGGTAGAGCAGCAAGCTCTAAGGGGCCCGGTCCCTGGTCTAGAACACAAGCAAGAAATAAATATCTATCTTATTTAAGCCATTGCTATTTGTGGGTTTTTGCTACTTGCAGCTGAAACTAACAGAAACTAATGCACTATGTCATCTAATTTTCACTCAATCTTCAAAGTAAGGCATATTATCCACATTTTGGCAAATAGAATCCTGAGGCTGAAGAAAAGTTAAGTAGCTCAGCCAAGGTGGTCACATAGTGATTTTGAGCCAAGTTTTGAAACCCCAATCTATCTGCACTGTATCCTGGGCTCTTATTTTCGATACCACATTACCTCTCTGGGTGAGAATTTTTATCAAATTCCTAAGATTTTTGAACATGATATTCAATTTGCTTCTGCATGTCTGGTATCTAAAGGATTTAGCTCCCTCCCTCATCACAGGCACAGAATATGGACATGGCTGGTATCTGTTAGTGTTATATAATGTAGACCTCCATCCTTATATCGAAGACTTGAGAGAATGGCATGAAAGGACACTTTATTTATGGATTTTCTTTAGTGTCTCTAAACAAATTTATTTGGTCTATATTTTAATAGTTCCCTGCAAAAATATCTTAACTGAGTTCTGACTCAATGTGAAGCCTTCAGCTTTTATAGAGAATCATTATTAGAGGGTCTATTTGAAGAACGTTTCTATATCTTTTGAAACATATTGCATTGCTTGTGGTTCTTTGTAAAATACAATTTTCATGCAATAAATGTCATGTAGAATTTAATGCCAAGAAAAAAGTTAAAAACATCTATTTGGGTGTAAGTCTATGTTTCGTTTTGCTTTTCTTTTCTTTCTTCCTTTCTCTCCTTCTTTCTTTCCTTCCTTCTTTCTTTCTTTCTTTCTTTCTTTCTACTTTTTTCCAAACATTGAGGGAATAAGATGTCTAACAATTACTCTAATGCTTTTAGTTTTCAGGACCCTTGGAGCTACACCTCAGGCTCATTTACAGTCTTTCAATCGTCTAGAGACTAAAATATTTATTTGTTTTCTCTTTCTTCTTAATCTACATTTTTTTTCTATTCCTCCAATATTTTTTTCTTTGTTATGTCCAATTATCCATTAGGATATATTTTTATTACTATAGACCACCTCACATCTGCCTTCATCTACTTAACAAATGTGTGTTCACTGCTTCCCTTGTACACAGCCCTTGCCCAGAAGGAGATGAGTTACAGGCTATAAATTCCTAACTGAGCCTTGGCTCGTAAGTCATGAGCACCGACTTTCTTTTGAAAGGGGCTCACAAATCTCTACCAAATAATCTATTCTAGAATATAGGTGATGATGAGCAGTAAACCCAGGAATTCCCCAAAATTTACATTTTTTCCCCATTTTGAAAACCAAGATACTAGCCCCACCACTGGAATCTTCTGACCGAAGACACGTGGCTGCCACAAATTTCAGGCACCATTAAGGGCACCAGCCCTGGGGAAAGCTATGAAGAGACCAACGTGTTCACAGCAGCCATTCTGCTCCCTTCTTGTTCTGTCGGGGGGGGCTGAGGTGGAGGGGCCCTGCCCTGGGTTTCCAAGCACTGAGAACTTTGGGGCCCTCTTCTCACACCCTTCCAGCCACCAAAATCCTTCTCGAAAGATGTCACATGCATTTAGATCTCTGCAAAAGTGACCCTTTCCCCCCCCCCCCCCGCCCCCCGGGACAATGGAATCTTAGCCATTAGAGCAAATTAGGGAATGAAAGATATTATCCTCATTAAAGGAATTGTGTATGCTAATGAGCAGGGCCCCTCCCCCGAAAATGTGAAGCAAGCAAGGAAGGGAAGAAGTAAGAAATCAAGGCCTTCACGGTGTCTGAAATTGGCCCACGGAGTCAGGCATCCTCCACACCTATGTGGTGCCGCCCGAGAAAGCGCCAGCCGGTTCACGTCTCCATGGTGATGCAGCCTGGTTTGTCAAATATTACTGAGCTTTCGGAGAGTGGAAAAAATCACCACCAAGCAGACGAATTGAGTCTTTTCTTTAGACCGGGATGTGGGATTGGAATTTTGACTGTTGACTCCCATCCCCAGAGATGGTTGACCCCAGCATCCGGGAGAGCCTGCGTTTTTCCGCCAACTTAAGCTGAAAGGAGACACCCGCGATAGTCTCTATCCCTGAGGAGTGGCCCTCAGGGTCATAGAGACGTGCTTGATCTCTCCCTGAGTTCAGCGCCTCACTCCGTGCGTCCCCTCAGCCCACATTCTCTTCATGGTGACACGTCTTGATTCTGTTGCCTGCCAGCCTCACTGGGTGGCTCAACTGCGGACACACGTTCTGGTTTATAAAGCGCTTTCACGCACTCTGTGGGGAGGCTTGATAAGCTCTGCTTGACTGTTAAGGCAACAACCTCAGGAAAATTTAGTGACTGGCTTAAGGTAAAACACAGCAGAGTCGGGCCTACGAGGCCATAGCTTTAACTCCCCCACAAGAGTTATTTTCCATCTTCTTTGGCTGATGGTGTCCGCTAAGGCTGGCCTCAGGAGCCTGGCCTGGGCAGACCCTGGGCTGGCCTCGCCACACCCCCGGCGCTCTGTTCACATTCTCACGGCCTCGTGGGCCGTTTCGAGGACTCCATTCCGAGGCCGCGAGTTTGTTGGTGGCAGGGAGAGTGTCTGGTTCAACTCCGACTGCCCTGTGCCGAGTGTGGTCAGCGACCAATAACAGATGAGTGAACGTTCTTGGGCCAGGCCCTGGGGGCTGCCTCACCAACATGCTAACAGCACTCTGGTCCTTGTTGCAGCCTGTACAGAAAAAAAAGAAAAGGAAAAGAAAAGAGGAAAGAAAAGAGGAAAGAAAAGAAAAATGGAAAGAAAAGAAAAGAAAAGAAAAGAAGAAAAAAGAAAAGAAAAGAAAAGAAAAGAACAAAAAAAGAAGAAAAGAAATCTCTTTCTTTGCAAAGTCACCTCCACTGCACCACTGCTTTTTCATTGTATAAACGAGCGGGCTTTGGACGCTGTAGGACGGTTTAGTGGGAGAGATTTAAGGCCCTGAAATAATGCCTGTCTCATCAAGTCCACATCAGAAAATCAAACAAACCAGAATATGATCTTCTCTTCTGTTTTTGTCTTAACAGTTTTGGGATTGCCGTCAATGGAAACGGCATACTTGCAATAAAAATATTCCTGGCTGGCCAAGTGACACATCTGGTCGGTCACAACCAGGGAGAGAAGGAACCCTTTCATCCCCCAGCAGCCCAGAAGAGGCATCTGGGCGGGTCTGCCCCTGGGAATGTTTGCGAAGTGTCATTTGAGCGGCTCCGGGAGAGCCGGGATGATGGATTTCATAACCGAAATCGGGAAACTCGTCCAGAACAAAGTTTGGACGGCTTTATGAAATCACGGAGAAGAGATCCTAAGTGAGGATAATTGATCTGTCCCTCCACTGCTCTGCAGGACAACACTGAAGTTATCCTACAAAATTCGCTTTTTTTGTTCTTAATCTGCAAAATAGGAAAGTCTTAAAACCTCCCTGGACGATCCCTTTAAATACCTCACAACATTCATGAGACGAAAAGTTTTCCTTGTCTGTAACGTAAATCCCTCTTGCTGAAATTCAGATCCACTCCCTCTTGCTTAGGGATCACCTGAGGATTTCATGCCTTGACCAATATGCGTCAACACATAACCGCTTTTCAAAGCTCTTGTGAAGTATATCTGGTAGCACTCTTTGTTGCAAGTTCCAAATACCCAACAAAGTACGAAAACAATAAAGATCCTCTGACAGAGGATGCAGAGTCTAGGAACGGAGTCCCACAAACAACTAAGTAGACGAGCAGGACGTTAGAAGCATGATCAAAGCACTGGGAGAGTGAAGCAGATGGATCTTTGGCCCCACAAACAGAGAGGGCAGAGATAAGTTGAGCTTTGGTACCTTAATAATGCCAGTAAGGACTTGAGTTCTTCTCTGTTTTCTACTCTGCTTTCCAGGGGATCAGAGCCATCTGAAAGCTATCTCCCTCGTGGTGGCAAAATAGCCACTGTGGTTCCAGGCCTTGCATCCTTAGAGTATGCCATCCCTTCCAAGCAACGATCCTGAAATTCCCCTTGACGAGTCCACCTTGGGTCATGTGCCCACACTTGAACCAGGAAATGGAATGTACTGATTGGTCCCTGGACCTGGGCATGGGGTCAGCTTCCCAGAAGTACTGGGGCTTTGTGGGGAAGAAGAAAATGCTATGAAAATCTCGGCCCTGTTAGGGAGAAAGAAGGTGGGCAGTTGGATGCTGGGTAATTGTGGGAAAAAAAAAAAAAAAAAAAAACAAAAAAAAAACAAAAACAAAAAAACCCCAAGATGTTTTAACCCACATGTTTTAATATGATATGATTTTCTGGACCTAAAACATCTCCTCAGACCTGTGGTTCGTCCACTTAGAGACGGATTTATAACCCCGACAGATCAGTGTTTTCCACACTTCCCTGATGATGGGAATCACCTGGGGGCGTTGTTAAGGATGCAGCAGCTCACATTCCTCCCCGGAGCTTCTAGTCGTGGGTCTGGGAGCGAGCCGGGGAATTTTTCAC
This sequence comes from Herpailurus yagouaroundi, assembly GCF_014898765.1. Taxonomy (NCBI): domain Eukaryota; kingdom Metazoa; phylum Chordata; class Mammalia; order Carnivora; family Felidae; genus Herpailurus; species Herpailurus yagouaroundi. The sequence continues at coordinate 9,264,995 of NW_024412417.1, forward strand.
TCAGTTTGTTCACGTCATGCTTGTGAGACCACCTCACACCCACAACCCATCCCAGAGCATCCTCTTCCTGACCCTACAAGCAGAGGACTACACGGGGGCTGCAAAGATCTTCAAGGTGGGGGGGACACGCTCAAGTTCTATGCATTCTCAATGCAGAATAGACTTGAGAAAGGTGCTTCCGGACCTGGGCATTGTGAGGACTGGTCAGAAGTCTCTGGGTGGTGAAGAAAACGGTTGCTAACCTTTGTTGAGCACGAACTCTGCGGAGAATGCCAAGCTGAGCGCTTTGCACGGGTGTTCTCCTGTAAGATATGCATCTCCGTCTGTAGAACATTTTCAGGCAAAGCAGAGGACATCATCTTTCTAAAACATTCTTATTAAGATGTTAAGGAGGGGCGCCTGGGTGGCTCAGTCAGCTAAGCACCTGACCCTTGATCTCACAGTTCCGTGAGTTCGAGCCCCGTGTTGGGCTCTCTGCTGACCCTGCAGAGCCCACTTAGGATTCTTTCTCTCCCTCTCTCTCTTTCTCTGGCTCTCTCAAAATAAATAAATAAACTTTAAGAACTTATTTAAAGAAAAAGAAATTAAGGAAACTTTATAATAGGTAAAAATAAAAATAGGTAAAAATTCCCACATCAGAAGTTTTTTTTTTGTTTTTCAACGTTTATTTATTTTTGGGACAGAGAGAGACAGAGCATGAACGGGGGAGGGGCAGAGAGAGAGGGAGACACAGAATCGGAAACAGGCTCCAGGCTCTGAGCCATCAGCCCAGAGCCCGACGCGGGGCTCGAACTCACGGACCGCGAGATCGTGACCTGGCTGAAGTCGGACGCTTAACCGACTGCGCCACCCAGGCGCCCCAGAAGTTTTATTTAGTATCTATATATTTAGTATCCATAGATTATCTAGCAGTCACTGTTTTGTCATAGTTTCTTTGGTTGAAGTCACCTTAATCAGCTTTAATGTCCTGAAAGGATTTGCCAGGATAGCCACACCTCTGGGAGGAAAACAGCTGGAGCTGGAGAGTGGCCAGGACCCTACTGTGGCTGCCTGGATTCCTGCTTCTCTCTGTTTGTTCGCACCACCCACCCCACCCCCCCACCCCCGCCCCATCCTGCACCCATGCCCGCTTTCCACACCTAACCCAGGAAGGCACTGTCGTCCCACAGCAACCAGGTACACATCACCTCCGGCCAGTCACGTGCACCCAAAGGCTATCTATGAATCCCAGTTCCAAGTTCTACAAGGGGGACTCTGGTCTGGTAAGCATAGTCAAGGCACTGGCATCAGGTCCAGTTAGCCGTGACAGGGAAGAAGGGGGCTCAGGTGATATAAACACGGGCCAGGAGCCAGTTTCTACTGGGAGAAGGAACATAGTTCTCAGGAAAAAAAAAAGAGTCGTTGGAGGCTGAGAAGATGCCCCCAAACGGCTGTTGATGCAACTACTGTAAATCCCATAGCTCTTAAATGAATGTTTATTATATTCATCCTAGAGGCATCTGGAAACATTTAAAAAACTTGTGGTGCATACAGTGCTGGACACACTCACGGCTGTCCAAACTGATGCAGTAACCCCTCTGTCCTCCCGGGTCCCAGGCCAGGACGTGGGAGCCAGTGCTTTAGAGGAAGAGAAACAGGGGCGCCTGGGTGGCTCAGTCAGTGAAGCATCCAGCTTCAGCCCAGGTCATGATCTCACGGTTCATGGGTTCGAGCCCCGTGCCAGGCTCTGTGCTGACAGCTCAGAGCTGGAGCCTGCTTCGGATTCTGTGTCTCCCTCTTTTTCTGCCCCTCCCCTGCTGGTGCTCTGTCTCTCTCTGTCTCTCAAAAATAAATAAATGCTAAAAAAAATTTTTTTAAAGAAATATTTAGAGGAAGAGAAATAAACTAGATGATTCTTGGGAGCCCTTGACCTCTCCGGTTCGCATCCTTGGAATGAAATGGGAGGGAGTGTGTTTTGCCTGCTAGAAGCGATTAGAGAAAAAGAGACGGGACACTCCCGAGGGCCACCCTGCCCCTCCCTGGCACGCCTCAGAGCCCACCTGGCCACCGTGCCTGCGTGGCTAATTGTAACATTTCAGCCTTCACTGCCAGCAGACTGCCCACGTCCTGGCAGCTCCAAACGGCAGGAGACTAATAAAATGAGCCCTAATGAATGGATGGCCCTGCAGTAATATTGAACTCTCGGATTTATTCTTGTTGATAATTTGAGTGGAGTAGACCAAAGGGACTCTTAGTGGTATAACTAGGAGATAAAATTCTGATGAATGAAGCATTACCTCGTTGCTTAAGGAATCGTGCATAATTAAGAGGGTTGTTGACCCTAATTGAGATGATGTTGCCAAGGTGAGCCGAATGGCAGTTCTGGACCAGAGAGAGAGTTTCATGCCCAGGGCGACTCTTCTGCAAGCAGAGGAGCTCACTTTGGTTTTGGCGAAGTTTAGAAATGAGCTTCGCTAATGGGGCTTTTTAACCTTGATACGGAGCTAGGTCTGGGAGTAGCGTGCATCAGATTCTGCCTCCCACAGGCCTCCTGCCTAAGCAGAATGCACCAAGCCAGAATTAGGGGGCCCATTCAGGGGTCTGTGTATTCTAGGCCTCCATTCAGGGTCTACGGTTGTTCCGCTCGGTGCTTAGATGAAGAACTTCCAGATAAAAGCACCAAAAAAATACAGCCCTGGGGTCAGCCCTGACTCTGCCTCTCAAGTCCCCATGGGACCTTGGGCAAGTCACTTAACCTTTATGAGTCTCAGAAAGGTCATCCAGAAAATGATGGTTCCTCACCTGGCAGCTATGAAGGTCAAATTAAATGTTAAAGTGCTTCATAAATTTTGAGACACTGTACAGATACAGAGGGAGGGCCCTGTTACTGGAATGTTCATATATGAGTGCCCAAACTATGGACTGGTACCGGAAAGCAAAGGTTTCATAGCACAAAACTATCCACTGCTCAAGTAGAGTACGTATGATATTGGGCTCCACCCTAGACCTCCTTACAATTAAGTAATATGCTTTCCTGCCAAAAACGGAAGCCTGCCCCTTCCTGATGGCCTGACCTCTACAATATCTGACCATATTTGCAAACACAATGCAAATGGATGGCACAATAAAATTGCAAATCCTGCAGAAGGTGAGGGATTTCATGAGGTCAGTGAAAGTGATGTTGGAGAATGCTCGACTCAGTCAGCAAAGCACTGACCAAGAAGTTAAGGCAGAGGTAGCCAATTCCCAAATTAAGAGAGACGAGCAAAGTCAGGGTTGCTTCAAAGGAAACAACTTAAATGGGAAAGATTTTATAGTGGCCCTTGGAGAAAATGATAAAACACTCAAGAATTTTGTAAAAATTACTCTTCTGGGGAGCGTGCTACAAAAGTTAGGTGTGAAGAATTTAGTATTAGCCATCAGGTTCATTTTGTTGGGAAATTTTCCCATGGAAAGAGTTTGTTTTATTTATTCTTTAAGAGTTAGCTGATAATTGGTATGATTAGAGTCTAACTTACTTTTATAAAAGCTTTTATAACAAATTTAATTTTCTGGGCAAAATCACAAACCGGGATTTTGTTGTGTGTGTGGTTTTGTTTGTATGTTTGGCCCCCTTTCACCAACCATTCTCGGCTAAGGAGGACTTTTTATAATTATTGAGTTATTATTGCTAATTTAATTATTTCCCAGTCTCCCTCAGTAGAAATGGTGTGGTCAGGCTTTTTAAGCCAAAGGGAGAGAAAGGAATGACTTTGTAAGCCCTTTGGAAATGGGAAGGCTCAGGGTGTCGCTCTTTCAGCGATAAAGCCAAAATGGCTTGGAAACAATACAGTGAGAAGTGAGCCCAATTTTCTGGGCAGAGTTGATGCTAGCAGGCCAAGCTATTTTCCCTGAGAGAGGATGTGACAAGGACTGGCTGAGAGGCACGAATGCCACGGCCTCTGCACCCCGCAGACAGCCAGGCTGGATGCGGCTACTCTGGCTGGCCAGGCGGATGCAAATCGCGTCCTCTCCCGGAGCTCCACTGCTCCCTCCCCTGGCTGAAGAGGGTCAAACCTCAATCAGAAGAGTCGGGGTTTCAGGACACCCTCGATGACCCTTCACCGAGAATTTAACTTAGCTGTTGTCATCAAAATCCTTTGGAAATAACCCCCCACCTTACCAGCAAGTTGGCTGAGACATTCAACGTGCCCGAATCCTTGGTACTCTGTCCCTGCAGGTTCTGGGTCACTGTGCGGAGAAGATACACAGCTGGAAGGTAAGATGTCAGGGTGCTGCTGGGAAGACCTGGGTTCAAATCACAATTCTACCACCTTACTGGTTGTGTGACCTCAGGCAAATTCCTTGACCCGTCTAAACATCTATTTTCCCTTCTGTAAAACGGGAAAGGGTTCACTAAGAGGTCTGCCTCATGGGGTTTGGGGTGGATCTTCAGTCAGACTCCCCAGAAGCGGAAACTGAGAGGAGGCTTCATGTACAGGTGACTTATTTAGGACACGTTCCCACTTAAGAAAGTAGAAGCAGATGGGGACAGAGGAAAGTCGAAGCCAGAGATGGTTTCCCAGCCTGATCCTCCCAGGCACTTGGGAGGATGTTGTACATCAGTTTGTCCTGCTCACAAGGAAGCTGGGCTTTCACGTACCTGCACTGGTTGCCCAGGGGCTGAGGGTCACGAAGGAAGGTAAATTCTAGGCACTTGGGCACTCTGCACTGTGAGCGAAGTGTCCCCAGGAGCCCTTAGACAACGTCTGATGAGAGTCCCAGGTGTAAACCGCGGGCAGTATCACTCTGGTAAGAGACCCAAAGATCTCGGCAGAGGACAAAGGGGGGTCTGACACAGTGGGGGTTACACGATATGATTTTTGTAAAACATTTGGCACAGTGCCCGGTGCAGAGAGGGCTAGGGATGAACGCCCACTCTTACTGTTGCTGTTGCCACCATGGTTCTCATAATAAAAATACGAGTGCCACCCTCTTAGGCATTCTGCCAGGGAATCTGCTCTACGGGCCCAAGCCAAGGAGCTGGTGGTCAAAGCCTCTATGCAGGTAAATGTTACATTCAACGTACAAGAAAGAAAAAGGGCACTAACATTTATCGAACTCCTACTGTTCAAATGTCAGGCACGGTGCTGAGCACTTTACATGATCTGTCTCATCCACTTCTTATAACAGACCCATCTGGTAGGATTAGTATCTTCATTTGTACGGCTAAAGAAACAGATCCAGAAAATCAAAATGAATTACTCATTGTCACACAGCTAAAAGGCAACGGAGCCAGCATTCAAATGTGGTTATGTCTAGGTGATAAGGCAATATTCTTTTCACCTAAGCTTCAGAGGCTGCCCTTAAAAGATGACACAGCAGAGCCTAACTGTTGCCTGTCCAATATATTCTAAGCAGCAATGTGCCCAGCTAACATAATAGATAGTTCAATTCCCCTCGCAACTAAGGATGGCCAATAGAAGTAGATGAAGTCATTGTGTGGGGCTCCTTTAAATAAAATGGATCCCATCAGGAAGCATTCTTTTTTCCCTTCCCCCTTCCTTCTTCTCCTACTTAGAACACAGACATGATGGCTGGTGCTCCAGAAGCCATCTTGGGCCATGGAGCTGGAGACCTATAGTTGAGCTCTGAACTTATTCTAGGTATCCGGACTTATTTTATATGAGAGAAAATAAACTTCTATGTTACTGAAGTCACTTTCATTTCTGTTGTCTGTTTCTAGCAGCTGGCCCTAATCCTACAGATACAGATTATATGATAGTTATGAGATCTTTTAAGAAAAAATTTACTATCCTGAATTAAAGTGAACTACCCACTTGCCCCAGGCGCTCTTTCCTGGAAAAATGTTGACACATTTTTGTGCCATGCATTTTGTGTCAGATTTTTTGACATGCTATGAACCTGAACCCATTAAGTCCCAACCAACATGTGGTTTTCTAAACACAACAGATAAAGTCAGATAAATTGCAAGCAGCCTGAGATTTCAGAATTTCCAGGGCAGGTATGATTTCCTACATGTTGAACCTGGGGAAACCGGGTCACGTGCTGGGAGATAAAGCCCTGATCTGACAGGGTTCTCTGAAACCCTGGAATCACACCCACTACCTCCTGCATTTCTACATCTCCCCACATATCGCCCTTTCTTGGTCTCCCATAGAAGCAGCAACTGGCTTCTTCCTAGGGAAGCAACAGTATTTGGCCCTGTATCTCCCAGCCCCTAGACTTCTCACTTTTCAATGCTTTGTTTCTCTGATCTCAGTCCCAGGAAATGGTGTGTGACTGATGACCTGACAATGGCTTCAATCTATATTCTGCCATTTGCAGGAAGAGTTTACCAGAAGCTTCAGTCAATAGTGGAAGCTCCTCTGTCTGGAGCCCAGTGGAAGGCTTACAAAATCGGGGATGGTTTGTCAAAGCAAATTTCACATGCAACTGATTCCAGCACCTTGGGACAGGCTGCTGGAATAAATAATCACCATACACATTTTGTTAGCTATGCCTCGTTAGAGATGGGTTTTTGGAAATGGCATCCTGAAGGCTGCTTATCTGTCAGTGCTCCTTATTAAGCATGGTGAGTGTTCCAGATTGGCTTTTCTAAAAACTTAGACTGTTGCCATGGCCAGGTGCAATTCATCATGGTTACTGGCATTGTGGGAGCCCGAGGGAGGGGTGTGAGGGCCCGAGCTCACCTTCAGAACTTGCAGCTTCAAGTGCTGGAGGAAAGCTGGGGAGAAGTTTCTCTGCAAAGTGAAAGCTTGATCAGAACTCCTCAAAGAAGGATGTTGATGTCAGTGTGACAAAATTCCAGCTTCAAGTCACTGTGACTCCCCATCCCTCTCTTCTCTGTGTCTCTTTCCTCCCCACTCTTCGAGGTATGTTTGACTAACTCTGCTGGGACCGCCTCAACGCAACAAAAATACATGGGTGGAAAAGGTTCTGCCCTCAATGGACCAAACTGAGTCAGAAGGTGGAGAGTTCCTCTTTATGGGCTCCAGGCAGGGCTCTAACAGGGGCCCTCCCTGCGGGGCCCTTGCTCCCCCATCCCCACCACGTGAGGGCAAGGACTGGCCACTGAGTTCCCCATTCCCTGAGCACAGTATAGCCCTGGTATACAATAGGTGCTCGTTACACAAATTGAGTTTAATTGGATTGTCACATCCTCTGTTTGGGCTTCTTTTAACTTGAGTAGTTTCTCTAACATGAGAATTACTAGCCAGGCCCTCTCACACACTCTAATCTAGCCTCACTGCTTCACAATAGGAGCATTGCAGTCAGCCTCAGCGCAAGGCTGTGGGCAGAATGGAAACTGCTGGCAATATTGGGACTCGGCAACATGACCAATATCTCCCTGAGACCCTAGCAAGTTAAAAGTTGTCCTGTCAGGGGTGCTGAGGAACATCAGTACTATGTTACTGATGAAAAAACCAAGACACAGAGAGGTTACTTGATTCAGATCTCCGACAATATTAATGCAGGGATTCTTATGCATTGTGAAAATCTAGATGTATCATAAAGGCAAGTTAAGAAACACTAACTTAGGGGTGCCTGGGTGGCTCAAGTCGGTTAAGCGTCCGACTTCAGCTCAGGTCACAATCTCACGGTCCGTGAGTTCGAGCCCCATGTCAGGCTCTGGGCTGATGGCTCAGAGCCTGGAGCCTGCTTCCGATTCTGTGTCTCCCTCTCTCTCTGCCCCTCCCCCGTTCATGCTCTGTCTCTGTCTCAAAAATAAAATAAACGTTTAAAAAAAAATTTTTTTAAAAAGAAACACTAACTTAAAAAAAAAAGGAAAGAGACACTAACTTACTTTACACAGGGACCCCTTTATATTTCCTTAAACCTGCCAGCTGTCTTTGTGCTCATAAAATGTAGTTGTTAAACCCCAAAACTGTTATATACAAATTTCAGCATCATGTTTGGTCCACAAAGCAAGGCGTATGTGTCTGCTGGAGCTTGGTCCTAGTCAGTCTGTATCCATGAGGATAGTATAGAGCTCATTCCCACATTTCCACATAGGAGTCTGGGGTTCATCAGGGTGTGTCATCAAAGGGTCTTCGTCCAGTTCCATTAGGTGAAAAATAAGGGACACAAATCCTAAGCCCTTTTGGGAATGGCCCTGCCTTCAAGGGACCCAGCTTTGCTACAGCTCGATGCTAAGCTGAACAACTATTGGCAATTTTGTTCATCCTTCTGGGCCTTATTCTCCCAGGGGAAAAATAAATAAGGGGTAAGATAAGTCAATTTTATGTTCTTATCAGACCTGAAATTGTAGGTTTCTAAATCAGGAGGAACAGAGGCAGAAGGGTGGGAAAGGTTAGATTGGGCAGGAATGGTCACCTCGTCCAAAAATAAAGATGATGAAGACCTTTTATTCAAATTCCCATCAATGTTCTATGAATGGCTGCAAGATTACTTGTAAGAACACACTGGCCAAATGCACTGCATCCAAGCTTCCCTTCAACCTGGGATAGGTGGTGTTTGTGAAGGATCCATTTCTCAACATCCACCAGGAAAGTGTTTCCATTATCCATTTGATTTCTAAAGCATCAAAAGGAGAGATTCCTGTGTCAAGGAATCAGCACTAAGGCTGGGAATCAGGAGAGCTTTCAAGTTCTCTCCAAAAGTAAGGTTGCACTCATTAATTGTTTTCTCCACGGAGGCCACCCTGCCGGCATTTGGCAGGATGAACGGTGACGATGTGTGGTGCTCACAGAGCAAGGATCTACTGCAATAACCCTTGACTTATGCTGTCTCCCCTTAAAAAACAAAGGCATTAAGGTTATGGATGTGTTCGTGAATGAGAGGTCCCCTGTAAAGAAAGATTCTAGGACATAAGTAATGGCCAGTGACAGTAGGGACTTCAGGGATTCCTAACAAATTAGTGCTCCCTGCACTTCAATCTGTCTGCTTAGCCTATGGCCAGCTGCCCAGACCTGTTCAGCTTCTCTAGGAACAAAGAGAGAGAGAGAGAGAGAGCTATGTCATCCCCAAGGCTCTAGACCCCAGTCCTGCAAGGAAGGAATTACAGGTGGTGGGTTATTTAGGACTCAGCCTGGGGCTTTCCTCGCTCCAAAGAACATCTTTCTCTTTTTCCTTGTGATGACTACTCATCCATTATCTGTTGACTAGGATCCCATTGAATGGAATGCAGGATGAACAATCTCTATGGTTCGAACCTGCTCTCCACGTTTCTGTGACTCCAAGGGATGTGTCAGGGCTGCCATATTGTATAACTCTAAAGGGCTCCATTCACATCACGGCCCCAGGCAGTGCTTTGGGGGTTTTATTTTTAACCCCACTTGGCACCTAGTAAATCACTGACCCACAACCTGCATTTTTAGTCTTAAAACCTAGATCTACTTGTTACCTGTGTGCTCAGTATTTTTTCTACTCAGATTCTAATAATACTGTATACAATTCTTGTTTCCTAGGCCACAGCAGCCTCAAGAAAAATCGAGCTCTTGGCCTAATTTACAAGGTCACTGGCTCCAAACCTCACTCAATTTTGTTAACAGGCTAACAACCCTTACCTCACCTTCAAGTCATGCCCCACCCCTCTCATGTGTATGAAGACCTTTGTAAGCCCTAGGCTACCCCTACATCACATGAAATATATTAAAACATACCCACAGCTTTCAAGGACAGATAGATAAAGAGAGAGGGGGAGAAAGTGAGTCACATATATTGTCTATATATATAATATTGTTATTTATAATATATCATTTTGCTATACATTTTTGAAAGGATGTTTAATTTTCATAAATTTGAATGTCTGAAGAATAAATTATGTTTATGATCCAAACATCCTACTTATTATAACTATATGAGAACTATACTATGCGTAACCCATTATTAGATGACCTAATGTTATATTTTACATACATTTCTTCATTTAATAATTTTAACTTTCAGGAGGATGAAGACTTTACTCAAATTCCCACCAATGCCCTCTGAATGGCTGCAAGATTACTTGTAATCTACAGCTGATAAATATTTTCACAAAACCTGAAAAGCTTGTAGGCCTAGATATAGGAACTCCTATACTTCTTCCCCACATCCCCGCATTACCCCAGCCACCCCCAAATCTCTTTCTAGTGAACCCAAGTAACTCCTGCTCCTAGATCGTGGCTACTAGGTGGGAACTGCTGTTGGATTCGTATTTCTGCGGTGCTAGGTTCCATGATTACCTGAGATGACCACACCACAGAGACTTGTGGCTTTTTCTTTTCTTTCTGGGGGCCTGAATAAATCCCAATGCACTTATTTTCCAAAGGGCCCTAGAAATCTGTCTTGGCGTTCCAGAGTGACCTACATTCACACCTTGACAGCATTTTACACTCTTCAAAGAACCATTAAGAAAGGTAAAAAATGTTTTAACATTGTGTGCCAACTATACTCAAAAATAGAATGATAATAAGATGTTTTGACTCAGAAAACTGTTCTGTCCGGAGGATATTTCGACGACTCCTAAGAGCAGTACCACTTAAGCCACAGTTATATCATCACGGATACATTTTTGTACTGAAAGTACTTTTTTAAACAAATTCCATTAATTCCTTTAATTTCTTGATCAATCTTTTTAAACAGCCCAGTTAAATCCTTTACAATTCTTTCCACTTTTATTGGCATTGTATTTCATGGAAGTTATTTTCACTGGGATTAATTCTTTCCCATGCAAATTGTACAATACAACTTTGACTATTGACCAGTGTGCTTTGTTTATATCAAATACAAAGATTGTAACTTCTGCCCCGGAACATTGACTGTATAGACATTTTTCTACAAAGTTCAATTGTTCCTAAATCAGTCTCCACAGATTAGAATTTTACATTGTACAGATTTTAAACACTATCTGCTTTATTTTTTTTTATTTTTTTTTTTAACGTTTATTCATTTTTGAGACAGAGAGAGACAGAGCACGAATGGGGGAAGGTCAGAGAGAGAGGGAGACACAGAATCTGAAACAGGCTCCAGGCTCTGAGCCGTCAGCACAGAGCCCGACGCAGGGCTCGAACTCACAGACCACGAGATCATGGCCTGAGCCGAAGTCGGACGCCCAACCGACTGAGCCACCCAGGCGCCCCAACACTATCTGCTTTAATTTCTGTCGATCATTTCTCCCAGTGATATTCCTTAGGAACTGTATAGAGAACAGAGAGTGGTATTACTCTCCTAGCAAAGCCACAGTCTGTTGGGGGCTCATGCCCCTCCCTCTAGCAGAGGAGGCCTATGGTTTAGGGCTGGATTGTGTACAATGAGTGGATAAAACATGAGCTCTGGAATCAAATCATCTGGGTTAAACTGGGCAAATTATTTCAACTCTCAGTTTTCCCAGGGGGTTAGTTTCCCATTGGTGGTTTCCCATTTGTGAAATGGGGTCGATAGTAGTACCTGAGCCAAGGGTCCCCGTGAAAATCAGGGCATAATGCATGCAAATTGCTTCACGTAGTGCAAGGCGCTAGAGCCTAGTAAGAACTGATGGCTCTTGTCATTACCCCGATCACCTTAAAAATTCTATCAGTTATCTATTACTATCCCCAAACCTAAAGGCTTAAAATAACAATAACTCTGGCTGAATTCTATTCTGTTGTATGTATACACCGTACTTTATTTATCCATTCATTTGCTGAGAGACATTTGGGCTGTTTTCACCTTTGGTCTATTACGAATAGTGCTGCTGTGAACATTCACTTACAACAGTTTGAGTACAAAATGAAATGAAGAACTGATACCTGCCACAACACAGATGAATGCATTATGATAATGAAAGAAGCCAGCCACAAAAGGTCTGTCTCCATAGAGACATAAAGCAGATTGGTGGTTGCCAGGAGCTAGAGGCACGGCGGGGGTGAGGGTGGGGGGTGACAACCTGCTTAATAGTACAGGGTTTGCTTTTGGGGTGATGAAAATGTTTCAGAACTAGAAAGGGGTGGCGGTTGCACAACATTGTGAATACACTAAATGCCACGGAATTGTCTGCTTTAAAATGGTTAAGTTTATGTTCAGTGTCTTTAACGTCAATTCGAAAAATGTATAATAATAGCAATTTATGATTTCTCATGATTCTGTGGGACAGCTGGGGGGCTCCGCTGGTTTCACCTGGGCTCTGCTCAGCAGGAGAGCTGCCTGGGAGGGTGGGGCCTCTCCTTCCAACCGGGCTTTCTTCCTCAAGGAGTACAATCCAAACCTCAGCAACTCCTGGGGCTCAAGCAGTTACCCAGCCTCTTGCCCGCTTTACATCTGCTGATGTCCCATTTGCCAAAACAAGCCCCAGGGCCGGGCCCAGAGCCAATGTGGGAGGGGACTATGCGAGCAAGCCAGCACCGGGAGGCATGGTTCCTTGAGGGTCACACCGAGACCATCCTCCACAGGCTTCCTTCTAATCTTGGACCCCAACTCTGGTAGACTCGGGCCTGAAATGTCTCTTAGACCCTGACTGAATCAGACTCAGACTCAGAAAAGTTGGGCCTTTTTATGCATGGCTTTAGAACGGGGGAGGAGCAAGCCTTAAATATATTCAGAGATCACCACGTGGAATGAAACTCCGCTTTCTTCATCTCTGAACCCAAACTGCCACTTAATGTGGAACAGCTGAGTGCAGGAGCAGCGGACCCTCAATGAAAGGATGGGCTTCACAGCGTTCAACTTGGAGGGCTCTGGATTTCCCAGTCCTGAACTGCCCAGGGAGTCCATCCTAAAGGGCCAGGTCAATTTGACGACTTACCCTCGTGCCCATAGAGATAGCCTCTGTCAGTTTACAAAGGATCTGCACACACGTTATCTAACTTAACCCCTGTGAGGTTGGTACTCATCATCTCCATCTTGGAGAATGCGGTGGAGGAGGAGATGACTGCCCAGACCCTGCTCCGGGATGGGCATGTTGCCTCCAGCTGCCAGCCCCTTCCGGGCGTGCCTTGCTGTAGAGGGTTGCTACATGCCAAGGGCATGCTCTTTCCTTTCCGGGCAGCCCACGTGCAGCTGATAGTGGCAGGGACACAAAGGTCCAGGCCCTTCAGCCCATGATAGGACGGCTCTGACCGGCTGCATATACTGCATTTCCTCCAAACTCCCCAGGGAAGGGGTGCAGATCACCTTCTCCCCTGGCCGATTCTATTCCCTCCCCTTCCATGTCACACGTGTTGATCCCCAATAAACATTTTGGAGCCCAAACTCCATCTCCATGTCTGCTTCCAGAAACTCCACCTGCTGCAAAGAACCTGAGGCTTCTTGGCCCCCAACATCCAGAACCTGAAAACTCAGGACCGCCAAAGCGGGTGCCAAAGCCCAGGCTCCCTGCACCGAGTCCTACTGCCTTGTAATCTCTACCCCTCTGGGCAGGAGGCCCATGTCACTACAGGGTGTGTGATTCACTCTCTGTATGGTAAGTGGTGTAGACACAGCAGGAAAGTTGTCCTGGAATACCTCTGTATCCCGCAGAAGCGTGACATCTCTTTCATAGGGTTCGCAGGCTGTGGTTCTGACCACTGTGGGAATGACAGGCATGGAGACCCTTTCCTGAGAGCGGGTTTTGATAGAAGCAAGGAGACAGGGAGACTGCGGTAGTAGTAGCTACTGCGTAGGGGTGGGGGTGGGGTTGCCAGACCAGCACCACAGTGTGCGGAGGCGGGGGAAAGAGAGCCAGAAGAGATGGCGGAGAGGGGGGCACTCAAGACAAACCTCACACTCTGGCCCAGGAGCCAGCGCTTCCTGGAGATGACAGGCTGTCTGCTTCCTCATAAACTTCCTCACAAACTCTGGAAGGCAGGCAAAGGGCAGAGCACAGCACAGTCAGAATGCTTCCTAGAATGCTTGGAGTCCTTGCTTCAGCATCCTCTCATCAGCGCACACTGCCCCCCACCCCTCCCACCATCTTCCCAGGAAACCCGTGGCCCCGTGCTGTGCCTGGAGCCGGGAAATCTACTGCCTCAGACAGGAGAGGGTTCAGCTGTGAGAAACAGGGACCCAAAGTACTGGTGGCTTAAACAGCGTCTTTTCACACATAAAAATGCTGAGGAAACCAGTCCAGGACCGGTAGTATGGGGACTCCACAGGCTCTTGGGGAGCCCAGGCTCCTTCCAGCTCACAGCTCCATCATCCCTGGGACACAGGCCACATCCATGTGACAGAAGGCAGGATGGAGGAAGGGGTAAGGACAAAGGGGGTAAAGAGGAGGCACTGACTTTAAGGAAGGTTTCTGGGTCCCGAGGAACAACTTGCGTCACACGATCACATCTATCTGCAAGGGATGTAGAGAAGTGGTGCTTTTCTTCTGGGACCACATTCTACAGCTAATGACTGAAGGGGCAATTTTGGCAAACAAGGAAAAGAGATATTGGGGCAACACCAGCAGTCCCAACCCCTGTGGGGTTTCAGTTCTACAAGGGTCACTTCCCAGTTAGTGAATCTGGGGAAGGCACTCTGTCTTTCTGTGTAAAAGGTATGATAAAGGCTGTCCTGCCTCCCCACAGAGTTCCTTGAGTGTCAATGAGACATAGAAATACCTGTGAAAACAGGGACACCTGGGTGGCTCAGTCAGTTGCACATCTGACTCTTGGTTTCAGCTCAGGTCATGATCTCACGGCTTCGTGGGTTCAACCCCCACATCAGGCTCTGCACTAGCAGTGTGGAGCCTGCTTGGGATTCTCTCTCTCTCCCTCTGTCTCTGTGCCTCCCCCATTTGCGCTGTCCCCCTGTCGCTCTCAAAATAGATAAATAAACATTAAAAAGAAGAAAAAGAAAGAAAAAGAAGGAGGAGGAGGAGAAGAAGACGGAGAAGGAGATGAAGAAGGGGAAATCTCTGTGAAAACAAAGCAGGATATGTGGACCTCAACATTTGCTCTTTGTTTCACCAATGTGTGAGGATCCTTTCTTGGATTCTCAGATACGCTAACCCCCAACTTTCTCCCAAAAAGGTAGATAAAGATAACTAAGTGCTAGTCACTGTGGTAGTAGTTTTACCTCATCTTCTTTACAACTCATGAAAATGCTATGATATAGGCAGTCTCTCAGGGTAGATTTGTTGTTTGCTACTCCACTGCTTTCAAAGACATTGAGATCTGGCGAAATCTGTTGAACAATCTTAAAGTTTGGGTTTGTAATATGGGGAGCAGGGAGTGGGCACAGACAAATCTGCAAATAGAGGAGAAGAATTTCGAACTCTGGGCAATCTTGGAGGACAAGAGTGGAGACGTGAAGAGAAAGAACTAGAAAGAAGACCAGAAGCTGCCTGTTCAGTGTCCCCAGATCAACTGTAAAGTATACCAGACTTGCAGAGTGCTTGCTAAGACTGGATTTTTGTGGGAAGTGCTGAAAGCCCCTGCGTTTTAAGTGTGGGCTGATACAGGGGCAAAGAGGCTGTGGTCCTGGCCCAAAGCTGGGGCAGAGAAGTCCACAGATCATAATAAGCCGGCTTCTGGAGGAGGACTTAGATTTTCACAAACCATGGCCTATGGTTTGGGTCTAAGGCATTAATTTCAAAATCACTGTGTGTGATTTGGGGGGGGGGGGCCCCTGAGACTTTGCCGTAAACATTATTATCGCTGTATTAAACATCAAGAAATTGGACCTCAGAGAAGTCAGGCTGCTGTCACACAGCCAGTAAGTCTTGGTACCAAGGTTCAAATCCACTTCTGTCTAGTTGCAAAGCCAGTGCTCCCAGGCAGTACCCCTACTGTCCCTGTCCCCGTCCCCACTCCCCACTACCACCCTGCCTCGTCCCACACACCCTCTGCCACTCTCAGCCAAGCGTGGCTTTCCCTCCAGATCCACGCACAACTGAGGGGCTGAGCTAGCCGCCAGCCCGCAGAAGACCGCGGCTGGCGTAGGTGGCGTGGGGTCCAGCAGACAGGTCCCATGGTGCGTCCTGTGGTTTTACCTTTCATTGCAACCTCCAGTGGGCCCCTGGCCCTTCCTGTCCACAGCTGTGCGCCCTCCTGATGCAGGCAGAAAGAAAATCCCCCTAAAGGAGGCAGGTGGAAAGCGGCAGCACCTTCTTTCAAAGGCAAAGGGAGGTCATGGCAGATGCCCAGGACTGATCGATCTGCAGTGAGAGCCCTCTAGCAGTGGAGCTGAGAGTGAGGGCTCCACGGAACGGAGGGGCTCACACACAGGAGACAGGGACGGCCCTGCAACTGCCAGGACCACAGTCTCCAAGAGGGGCTGCTCTGGCTGTGTCCTCTCTTCAAATAAACACCGTCCCAAGACTGCCCAGGGCCAGGCTGCAGAGCTCGGAGCTGCCAACATTTCCGTTAGAAAGTCCTCATTTTTCGGGCTGAAAATGTAGCTTTCAGAGTTTATCCTGGGCTAAGACTTTTCAGTGTCATCTTGGGAGCCAGTTTTTAATTTTCATTGATTTAGATTCTGCAGGGATGAAGAAAGAATTCCTCCTTCCCACCTTCCCCCCCAATACATACCCTTCCAAAAATAACCAAAACAAAACCCCTAATTGTTGAAAATAGGTTTTACATTTTATTTTGGACTTTTTTTCTTCTGTGCTATGGAGACCAGAATACAGCTCAAGAGAACAAATAGTTCCTTTAGGCTGGGCTGGAACCTGGCGCGCCTCAAGATTTAGAACCGTGTGTATGGGCAGAGGCAGAGGGTGGGGGGGTGACCTCACATTGGCCCTCAGGCAGGGCAGGAAAACAGGACACAAACCCTGCGCTAGCTGCAGGCAGGCTGAGCATCTGCGCCCCCACCCCCACCCCTCCCCAGAGGGCTACAGGGACCTCCAGGGCTCCTCCTGTGATAGGGTTAATTGTTCTCCAATCCACACCTAGCAACTACCTCCCTAGCATAAGGAGGAAGAGATTGCTCTGCTGAAGGCCAATCCTGAGGCCCGGGCTTCCCTCGCTGGCCCCACATCCTCTCTATCACTTCATCGCCCTGTCTTCCCACGCCTGTCCTCATACAGCTGGCTCAAGTACAGAGTGAAGTTCAAGCACAGATGAAAGAAACAGGCGTTGGAAGGAGATATCCATGCAGCCTCCTGAGTCCCCTGCCTTAGGACAGGAAAGCCTCCCCTTTCTGGGTGGTCTCTGCTCCCTCTACCCTAAACCCGCATCCTCAGAACAAAGCTTGCCTGCTTCCTGCTTCTCACTCTGGCCCAAGGCTGAGCATCTCCTCCACTCTCCTCCTGATTGCTAAAGGAGGAAGTGTCTCCCTCACTTGGCTCCCAGGCCTAACTCCGCCAACTCCTGGGCAAAGTAATCTAGACACTCACCTACCACCACCTAATTAGCCTCTACCCCTTCTACGTCCTGCCTCCTTTTCTCTTAGTTTCACATTTTGAGCAATTCATCTAAAACTTGGGTGCCTGTGCCTAACACAGTCTGTTAGGCATCTGACTTCAGCTCAGGTCATGATCTTGTGGTTCCTGAGTTTGAACCCCACATCTGGCTCTCCGCTATGAGTGCAGAGTCTGATTTGGATCCTCTGTTCCCCCACAACCACCCCTCCCCTGCTCGAACGCGCACGTGTGTTCTCTCTCTCAAAAATAAGTAAACGTTAAAAAATAAATAAAATAAAATTCTCTTCATTCTCTCACCACAGCCCGGCCCAAAGGGAAGTACGCGGAATCCATTAGTGCCACTGAGTAGAGCTCATCTCTTTCTCTGACTGACGTTCTCGTAGTAAGTTTGTGCACAACATTTCTCGTGAACACTCTTTTCCACGTTGTTATAAGCTCATTCTAACTCTGTTCTGCTCTTTGTCCCAGAGTAAATCCTGCCATCTGTGTGAGCCTCAGGAGCTTTGCCTGTGTGACCAGTCTTACATGCATCCCTTAACTGGCACCGTCTGGTGTTGGAAGACACCCACCCGCCTGTGTGTCCCTCTGCCACCCACAATAACAAGGGGTCACCTGTGTGGCTCATCCCCAATGGAACAGACCACTGTGTAGAGAAGAGGGAGTTACAGAAATGTAAGCCCTGGAATAGGAGCCAAGAGGAGGAATGAAGGGCAGACCCCTAGCCTAGGAAGGAGGAGTAAAAACTCCCAAACCACTCTGAGGTATATGGAAAGTCAAGGGGTTCCCAGGAAATCCCGTAATTCCATCCCTCAATTCTCTGACATACTAGCCAGTGTCATCTGGCTTCCAACGGCCTCAGGTGAAGGCCCCCTACTTCTGCCCCCTGAAGGAGCCCTCTTTGTATGTCAGTGGTAGCTGCTGGCCTCACTTCTTTAGACTTCCAAGTCTCACATGCCCATGGTCAGCAATCGCTGTCTGGATTATCCGTAGCCAAGAGACACATCAGAAAATACAGAGGAGAATTACCAAAACCCTGAGAGAATAGTAACAAGGCTTACTGCCTTGAGAGCTTAAAGCAATGTGGGTCATATGTCACAATCAAGCTGTGACCAAATTTCTATAGTATAAAGTCTATGACACTGTGAAGAAAGGCAAGGTGGGGAGTGGTTGGCACTTGATCCTCATAAATAAGGTCTTTTATTTCTGCCCTTCCCACTTCCTTATTAACAAGGATGACCTGGGAATGGACTGCCATTCAGCGGGGATCTACTGGTTTTGCCTGCCCAGCATCCATCCCCCTTTCTCTGGTACTGGCACCACAATTTATTTGCATCTGGAAAAAAAAGTCATCTGCTCCTTATTGTCAGCCCTTGTAGTTTGGGTGGGACTGACCCCATTCCAGGCTCCAGGGCTGGGCAGTAACCCAGTTCGTAGGAAGTGGTTCAAGTGTACATGATGACCTAAATGAACCAGAAGAGGCAATCTCAGGCCTTTTGTTTTGTTTTGTTTTGTTTTTTGAGGAAAAAGAGGAGGAGGAGGAGGAGGGGAGAACTGAAAGGGAAGAAATACCTTTTCTCTTCATTAGGGTTGCTGCTGAAAGGGTGATATTTGTGGATCTAGAGAATCAAGCAGCCAGCTTGCCACTCAGAGGGAAAAACCTGCCTGAGAATGAAGTTAGTACAGAGGGAAGAAAAGCTGAGAGGTGAAGAAAGACATTGTTTGAGTCCCTGGATCAAGCCCTACCCGAAGGCCAGACTGCTCCTGGACTTTTCAGTTGTACATGCTAAAACATTTTTAAAATTCTGTTAATTTTAATTCTGTTAATTCTGTTAACATTTTTTTAATTCTTATTTATTATGGCCACCACCTAACTCAGAACGTTTGTCTCTATTTTATAGATTAAAAAAAGAAAAGCTGGAGCTTAAAGGAACTAAACACCCTGCCAAGTTGGCACACCCTAACTACTGACTGTCAGAGTTTGAGTATGAGCCCACATACGCCTGAATCCAAGTCTTAACTACTCTACCCTCCAACCTCCCATTGCATACCTTTCTCCCAACTCTCCAGGTCCCACACCTAACTTTGGTCAAGATTTACCAGTTAACCGTTCTGAAACATTTGACATCGTCACCAAGAACCCAAAGCCAGTGACTCTCTCCAGCCTTGGTTGGACCATAGCCCATACCTACTCTTCTTTCTTGGTTCCACTAGAGTTCCAGTTTTGGTTTTGAAGGCCATGGCTTCAAATGTAGACCTGAAGGCAGCTATGAGGTAAGCATGTTCTGCAATCTGCATCATGTCTTTTGTTTTGTTTTGTTTTTTAGCCACAACATTTTCTGTGATTGCTCATTGGCCCAGAAGCTTCTGGAGTGCTCAGAGGCAGAGAAGTACCCATAGATGACTGGCAAAACCGTCTCTTTTTAGATTGGCGTGGATCACCATGGCTTCAGCTCAACTAGGGCAGAGGAGCATTTAAAATACCCAACTGGGTGGGGTGAGGTAGCAACACACTTATAGCCCATACTCATTAGGACAGTCCCAGAAAAGGGAGCCTGCAAAATGCCATGCTGGGCGTGATCCTCCCTTCTCTCTCCCAAACCCCAACCAAGGAGAGGCTGGAAAAATCAAGGTAAGCTTCTCGAGGTAGATCCTAAAACAAAAGTCCAAAAATAAAAAAGGCAGGGGGGTGGTGTCTCCCAAATGGTGACCTTAGCAAAATGCCTGGGCCATGGGGAAAGTTGTCCAGCTG
This sequence comes from Herpailurus yagouaroundi, assembly GCF_014898765.1. Taxonomy (NCBI): domain Eukaryota; kingdom Metazoa; phylum Chordata; class Mammalia; order Carnivora; family Felidae; genus Herpailurus; species Herpailurus yagouaroundi. The sequence goes on from NW_024412417.1 coordinate 9,284,971, forward strand.
AGGCTCTGGAGGAATGAGAACTCATATTCTGAGTTACCATTTGGGGATCTGGGGTTTCAAATGATAACAACTACTCCTAACCAATTTATTATAGAATCAACACACAATTATCAGCAAAGTATGTGTTTGTGTTTAATCTGTTCAAAGGATTACTCCAGGAACTGAGGCCAGATTGAGAAGATTGCCTTTAATCAGAGGCCAAATTAAAGTTTTGGCTGCTGTGCCATTTTGCTAAGCATTATTCAAATGCCTCTAATGTAACAGTTGAAATGAATGTTCATGCTTAATTTGAATACTGCTTAGCTCCACAGGGAACCCTCCCGCCCCACCGCAAAAGAAAAAAAAAATCATAAAATGTCACCCATACGTCGTAAAGCTACCAGTACTCATACATAAGTTTATGGATGGTTCGGATCTCTTGCCGAAGCACCAAATATTTTCTCTGGGTGGTCAGCAATATTGTATTTAACACCTAAAAATAATTTCCTTGGCCCAGAATATCCTCAAATCATTGAAAATTTTATTCATTTTCTTTGGAAGGAAATAACAAAAACCAGCAGAGGATATAAAAACAATTCCCTCTGGTTGAAAAGAGTTGAAATGCTTCCATCCAATCATGAGTATAACAAAGAAACTCACAAAATACTTTCAAGAAGAATCTGCTCAATTGCCCTTTGACCCAGAGACCATTCAATCATATGCTGGCTTTGTGAAATTTTTGTTTCATGCTTTCATTTAACTGTTCCCCTTATTTAACTCCTCCCCCATAAAGTACATGCAAGCCTGTATCCTATAGTTCTTTCAACCCACTGTGGCGCCTAACAAATGCCTGAAATCAGAAAGGGAACAAAACAAGCAGTCTAAATCCATGAACAAATAGTGAATGTCTTCAGTTCTCCCAAGTACTCTGCTCTGCCTCAGGCAGTTAGACAGCCTGAGGAGCCGTGACTTTACTATCATGTGGCAAGTGCATATCCCACGGCCATGCTCCCTTCTTCCTTTCGGGTAACGTGGCCCAGACTTGGGGAACTAGTCCTGGTTAATGTGAGCAACTCATGGCAGTAATGTCTTGGCACATACATATATATGACTCATGTCTGGTCAATAAGATGTAAAGGAAATATTTTGTCCCCTGGTAAAAGAGAGTGTTGTGCAGGAGAAGCCCCTCTTTGCCCACTTTGTTACTTTCCTATGTTGGACACTGTCTCTGAGAATGTGATGCCTGGCACTGAAGCAGCCATCTTGGCACCAAGAGACAGATTTGAAGACCCAAAGTCCTTGCTAAGTGTATGCCACGGATGTTAGAAGGGCTAGAAAGATGGAAAGAGTTTGGAGACTTAAGAAAATAACCGGACAGCTAAACCAACCATGGGACCACTTGCTTCCAAATTCCTTATTATGGCAATAATAACTGCCCTTATTCTCGGTCCCCATTAGATAGGGTTTCTGTTACAGCTGAAAGCATTCTAATTAATCCATATCACTCTCATTAAAATTTGGAGTAGCTGTGTCTCCCTTCTTCTTCTAGGAGGGAAAACTATGGGAAAATGGAAAGTTTTGGAGCCAAAGGCACTCCATCAGTCAGAATTCTGGCTGAGAAACCCTGAGCAAGTTTCTTAACTTGCAGAGTAGAGTGTCAGTATTATTAACTGGAAAACGTACATAACAATGGAGGCTTCATAAGCTCATTATTAAGAAAACAAACCTAAACAAAAGATGGTGAAAATTTCACATGTCACAGTCTAGCATGGAGGAGGTGCTCAACAAATGTCAACTGCTTTGCTTTCTTTCCCTCCACATGCTCCCTGTGTAGAGCAGAATGTTCAGTGAGTTTTGGGGGAATAGGAAAATGTCCCTATGGAATGTCAAGAAAGAATGATTTTTCACCATCTTTCTTATTTGGAGACAAGAGCAGAGATAGGGACAGCTGTCTGTGTGGAAGGCTGAAGCTCAAAGAACAGCTTCTGACCCACAGGCCTATCTAAGTTGCCTCTACACAAACAAATCCCCTCATTTAGTAGTTGCGATGGCCTTTTGTTGAGCCTGGTGCCTTCTGTGATTCAGCCTCTCTGTCACACCATCTGCTCAGGGCCTCAACAGAGGCCTACTCCTTCTGAGCTGCTTCAGGCCATGGGAGTCTGTTGCCCACAAGCTACCCACAGCTGGGAGTCTTTAAAATGTGGACTCAACTGCTCAGTGGGCAGTGATCCGAGTGGGCACACATGCCCTGGCAGCCTCCAGGCACTGTGGGCCTGTGGACAAGCAGCATGCAGTCTACAGGTCTGTAGGCTGTATTCCAAAGCTGGCTTGTTGGCCATTCTCATTCCCTCTCTGGGCACATATCAAGATGTGCCCCTGCCCCCATACACACATACACATGCACACACACAAACATGCACATGTATTCCCACTTCCTGGTGAGTGAGCACAGTGATAGCTATCCTCTGAAGAGCTGGAAGCCTATCTTCAGCCACACTCCCTCCTCCCTCCCTTCTGAAGGCAGGGGACAATGTTAGTCTAACTCAACAATTCAAACTGCATACCTTAGACTGAGAGGCAGGGCAGAATAGTGATTAAGACTTTCCACTCCCAGCTCCAGGAATTACAATTTATGAAACATTGAATGAGTTGCCTAAACTCTCTTGGGCTCTTTTATCTCATCTGGAAAATAAGGATAATAATAGAATTGTTACAATGATGTGTTTAAATGTGCTTAGCACTGTGCCCAGCATGTGGCATGTGCTCAACAAAATGGATTCTCCAAATCTCAAAGCACTCTTAGGAAGAGAAAGCTTCTCCTGCCATGGGACAACTCCAAGATATGGCCCATTCAGTCTGCCATTTTAATAGGTCATGGCTCATAAGACTAACACTTCCACCAGACCAAAATATTTGTCGGTGTGCATGCACTTGGGATTTAAGGGATTCAACAATGAATGAAGATACTTAAGAGCAAATAGTACAGAGGAAGAAACAAACTCAAAGACAAAACCATAGTCACAAATTGTGATAAATCCTATGAAGGAGAGGGAACTGAGAATGAATACAGAGTGAGCAGTGGGCATGGGAATGCCATTTTATCAGGGAATCAGATAAGACCTCTTGCTGAGAGAATGACGTGTAAACATGTAAGAGCTCAGTGTCCCTCACATCAATGCTAGTTGCGTGAATAAATGTTCTCCCAGCCAGAGTGGCACTGACAGAAAGATGGATCCTCCGGGCAGGAGATGAAGTGCTCTCTTGATGGCACATCAAGGTCCTACAACCTCAGTTCCTGGGGAACAGTCTGTTTCATGATCATAACGTCCAGAACGTTCCTGGGTTTCAAAGGTCTTGTCTTGTACCTTTCTCCCCCTAAGTGTTCTGAATTTTCTTATAAAGTGTCTGGTCCCACAGCACCAGGCAGAGCAGCAGTGGGCTTCGATGACCATTTTTTCCCAACAATCCTGGAATTTAGGCTATTTCCTATTGAGGCTTAAGCTAACCTTCTGCTAGATACCTCACTGGGCTCCATTCTGCAGGCTTAACTTGTCTAGCTTGGTGATTTTTGGTGATACCACTCTTTTAGAAATTTTTCTAAATCTTGTTCTAAGCCAATTTTTTTAAGTCCTTTAAATTCAAGGGACCTCTTAGGAGAGAGCTCACACTATGTATACGTATGCATATATAAAGAGAGAAAAAAAGTCATTGGGAGAATCATATCAGCTTTTTCTTGTTTTTGATTATATATTCGCATGGAGTATTACTACAGCACACCATGCAGGGTACCTTTCTGACATTATTCTTTTGCTTTCCAGGTCACTTCCGTTTTCCTACTTGATTTCCAATATGCTGCAAGAGTGATTTGGTACTACTAAGTTTTTTGCCTGAGGTTGTACCAATGATAGCTTCCTTCCCCCATCATCCTTTAACCCATTTGTATTCACTCATGCTTCTCCTTCACTTGAAACTATTCCCAACCTCTGTTTCTGGGCACTTCTAGCCTCTCTGTAGTTTGTCACTGATGCCTTAAGGAATCTTTAGGGATCATTCATTTGTTCAGTTGCTTAATGAGAACCTACTACGTGTAAGCCCCTGAGCTATGAGAATAAAAAATGATTAAGACATATTGTTTGTTATTATTATTCTGTGGCCTCAAGAATCTCACAGTCTCTGGTAAACAGACAAGAACATGTCACTATGTTAGTTAGGTTCTATAAATTGAAGTGTGGACAAAATATTGTGGAAATAAAGAGAAGGGAGGGAAAAATTCAGATGAAAAAGTATGGCCCCCGTACAACAGTATCTGAGCCATATTTGAGAAGGGCTGCAAGGGCTTTCTTCCTATGCTAACAGTTCATGCAAATGTTCAGGGTGTGAAAGAGCACAGTGGGCATCCAGAGAAGTGAGTCACACTGGCTGCAGCACAGCACATGAGGATAATGGGAGAAAATCAGGGTCAAGGAGGAGTCTGATAAAAAGTTAGGAGTGGGGCACCTGGGTGGCTCAGTTGGTTAAGTGTCTGACTTCAGCTCAGGTCATGATCTCACAGTTCGTGAGTTCAAGCCCCACATAAGGCTCTATGCGGACAGCTTGGCACCTGGAGCCTGCTTTGGATTCGGTGTCTCTTCTCTCTCTGCCTCTCCCCTGCTTGCACTCTGTCTCTGTCTCTCTCTCTCTCTCTCTCTCTCTCTCAATTAGAGAAAAAAAATTTTTTTTAAGTTAGGAGCAAAATGAAGATCAACTGAGTAGCCAAAAGAAAAATGGTTGCAATTGATCATAAAACATGAAATAAATAAAAACCCACAAGTCCACAGTGATAGTAAAGAGAAAAGAATAACACACCCTTATTTGAGGCCATTAGAAGCAATTATTTACACTTACTTCTGATTCCAAAAATAGGTAATACAAGGAACAAATTAGACATTTATACTGCCTTTCACAAGGAAGTATAGTTCACCACTAGATGATAAGGGCTGGGTGTTCCTTAGGAAAATACCAGATAGCATATGTAAAGGAAATGCCAAGTTCAGAAAGTCACTGTTTTGTATCCCACAGTGAAATAACGGATTTGGCCAAATGTCATCAATGGCTGATAAAACCTTGGGATGAAACAATATCCTCACAGTAATTTCAGAGATTACCTACTAATTGTGATCGCCATCTTAACTGATAGATCAAACCAACAGCACAACAGTGGGACACCTGTCACTGTGCCTTTGGAAGTGATGTATTATGAGGTACACCACTTTGTCTACGTAGTATTCTTGCCAAAGGCATTTCATCTGCATCCCTCACTTTACAAGAAATACAGGAGACAGAGGGAAAAGTTAAATTACACCAGGAAGAAGCCATCAGACAAATCCAGAATTTGGGACATCCTAGAAGACAACTGGCCTAACATCTTCAGTCAATATCATGGGCGGGAAAAGTGAGGCGATTATTTTTGTTTTAAAAAGACTGAAGAGATAGCTAGATGAATGACTGAGCATTATTTAATCTTGATTTTAAAACTAATACTGTAAAATAATCTTGGGAACAATGGAAAAGTCCAAATATGGACTAAAATGGACTCAATACTAGATGGTATCTGGGAACTGTATTCTGTAGCCTGATAATAGTCTTGTTTATGCAGCAGAAAATCCTTTTTTTTTTTTTTAATGTTTATTTACTTTTGTGAAAGAAACAGAGCACAAGTGGGGGAGGGGTAGAGAGAGAAGGAGACACAGAAGACAAAATGGGCTCCAGGCTCTGAGCTGTCAGTACAGAGCCCAACGCGGGGCTTGAACTCACGAGCTGTGAGATCATGACCTGAGCTGAAGCTGGACGCTTAACCAACTGAGCCACCCAGGCACCCCAGAAAATCCTTTTTTATGAGATGCAAGCTGAGTATTTAGGATTCAGTGGTCAAGCAACTTTTTTCCAAACTGCTCAGCAAAACATATACAGACAAAATAAATATGGCACAAAGTTAAAAATCACATATGGGTAACCATTGTGCTTTGTCAACTTTTATGTATATTAAAACTTTTCATAATAAAAGTGTTTGAAATAAAATATATGTAGGGTCAGGGGCACCCAGATGACTCAGTCAGTTGACTGACAAACTCTAATTTTCAACTCAGGTCATGATCCCAGGATCATGGGATTGAGCCCCGCATCAATCCATGCTTAGCATGGAGCCTGCATAAGATTGTCTCCCTCTGCCCCTCTTCCCCACTTGGGCTCTCTCTCCCTTTCTAAAATAAAAAAAAAATAAATTTTAATGCAGTCATATAACAAAGGGCCTGTTACGAGCTTCTTAGGATTGGACCTTACTCCTGAAAGTTCTGATTGGTGATTGACTTGTTCAAAAGTTTCATTTTAGAAATATTATTGATTTATCACAGCCACCCAAGTAGCATTTACTGAACACATACATCAAATGCTGAGTGAGCCCTGAGTGAGGTGCTGTGGGAGAGAGGAAAACCGAAAAGGCACTGCCTGGCTGGAAGAGCACTAGCCATGTAACAGAGGAGATGAGACACAGAACACCAAGCACTGGTAGAGCTTTCTTGGCAAAAGAGGTGCCCAGGAGAGCTGGGAGGCGGGAAGTGCAGACGCACAGTGCTTCTGCCTAGTATGTGGTGTCTGTGTCAGCAGCACAGCCACATCACTCCAGAAAGGATGAGCCCACAGGCGACTAAAATCTCCTGTCCATTCTAACCTCTTGAGCTCTCCTTATTCTTTGATGGCAGACCCCTACACCCACGAGAGATGCTGAGAAGTGCTGTTTCCCTAAAATAGAGTGTGGGAGTGTGACCCATTTATGGCCCAAGGAACCTGACTCAGTTCTCCTGAGATCCAGAAGGGACTGCTGGCAAAGATTTCCTTCCTTGATAAAGACAGAGACATATGAGAAGACATCCTTTCCCTCCTTCCTGCCTGTCCTTACGTGCAGCTGGGGAACCATGAGAAAAAAAAAGCCAAGAGAAGAGGAAGCAGTGGTGTGGACCAGAGTCCTACTATCATGGAGCCATGGAAGCAAGCCTGCAACTTCCTATCACCAGACTCCGTGTTATGGAAGAGTTACCTCCTTTTCCCCGAATCATTCAGATTCAGGTATTAAAACTTTGAGCCGATCCTGACCTTAGAACAAAGCAGTTAAAAGAAGCCTCAGCCACCGTTCTGAGCCACCCAACCCTAGCTAGTCCAGCTCCTAACTGAGCTCCGACAGCAGGCTGTAGTTTGGGATCGCCAAGAAGGTTCCCACTCATGCCAACTCTGATTGGCTGTGACTGACTAATGTGCCATGCTGAGGGGTCTGATGCACTCCGTGAAGGCATCAATCCAGGTTCTGTGGAAAGAAGTGCCTAGATTCACAGTACCAGATATCTGCTTGGGCCTTGTGTTTACCATCACAAGTATGGATGGAGTTTGGAACCGGCAGACCTGAGTTGAGTTCTGGATCTACCGCGTACCACTTGGGTAGTTTGGGTCAAGTCATTTAACCTCTTTGAGCCATCTCAGGGGACAGTTGTTATAACTGAGATAATGTAAGTGAATGTGGTTTGGGAAGCATGAAGTGTCACGTGGATGGTGACTATTTTGTCTTATATTTGTCAAACCTCAGCTGAGAACCAGGTTGACAGGAGGCAGGGAGAGGAGGAAGGAACTCAAGATTTGAGCCTTGGAGAGTAGGTAACCAGAGAATGCTGATTTGGGGTACCGAAGCACAAAGTCAGAGTTCCAGATAAAAACGAACTAGCAGAAGTGAGTTATGATCTGGAATGGTGAAATACAGTTGAAGAAGATGCCAAAAGCAGAAGTGAAGATGCTAAGGACAAAGACAGATATAAACCATAGGCTGAATAGCCTGGGTTCTCTTGTTTTGTTTTGTTTTGGTTTGGTTTGGTTTGGTTTGGTTTGGTTTTGTTTTGTTTTGTTTTGTTTTGTTTTGTTTTGTTTTGTTTGCTGCCCCAACATCTGAGGGATATGTAACATCAGTAACAGTGGCTCATCCAAGCCTAGGATCTCAAGGGCTGAGAAGGCATAAGGGCTTTCCAAAATCTTGAAAGGGGCAACTGAGGGCAAAGTCTCCTCCCTCTGGGAGGCCACCCCAGAGCAGTATGCCTCTCTGCCTTGTTGCAAACCAGTGGAGCAGACCAGAAGCAGAAGCCCCAAGTGTAAGGAGAGACAGTCAGAAGCTGATAAAACTTCCAATAAACTATGCGTAGCAAGTCTGTTTTGTTCTCCTCCCTCACCCATGGCATAGTCAAACCCAGCACACTTCCAAAAAAGCCCAGCCAGTAATGAGTTTAGAAATCAAAAGTCCTTTTATAATAAAATTCAAAGTTGAGAAAAGGGCCAGGGACTCCCCGCCTAATGAGAATTACTCCAAGAAGCCCTCATTTTTCAGGTTATTAAAAGCCTAATTGCTCTGTGAACTCTGATCTAGGAGGTCAGAGGGTGAAAAAGAGACTTTCTTTTAGTTCCCATATTGATCTAAAACATTCAGAAGCCCTATGCAGGAAAAGGGAAAAAAGAAATAGATTGACAATCCCAGGCAAAATCTGAGAAGAGGTTGAAACCTAGGAGGGGGGCAGAATTCAAAGTTCTATTTGTTCACAGCTATATTTCTAATGTCTACACCAAGACTGGCACATTCAATAAATGAATGAGCCCATGGGCAGGTAGTGAATCCCAGATCAGATGGAACCCAAGTGGAGGGCTGTGAAAGGGAGGCCTGGTAAGTGGAGGCTTTACATCCATGAAAAAGCAAGTGTGTGAGCTGAACTGGGCAGAAAGCCTCCCCCAATTCCTAACTCCAGAGGAGTCGGCATGAACCCCAAGAAGAGGCTTGAGCCTGAAAAAGAGGCTGCTCTCCATACCGATTTGCACTCCCCATATCAATAGTAGTGAGGCTTTAGGGGTTTAAAAAAAATTTTTTTAGTTGATAGCATTCAAAATTGGGAGATTCTACATAAAAATCCTGATTCTTCCCACTCCCCTTTGAAGATGTAGCAACACAAGGCCCGCAATGCCCCCAGGGAAACAATCTAGGCCTGCAGAACAGCCACACACAACTTCCACAACCGTCCACTACTCCCAGGCTCACACAGAGGGAAGACAGTGTGAAGACAGAAGACGACCATCTACGACCAAGGAGAGAGGTCTTCCGAGATTAACCCTACCAACACCTCAATCTGAGACTTCTAGCCTCCAAAACTGAGGAAGTAAATTTCTGGTGTTTAAGCCACCAGTCCACGGTACTCTGTTATGGAAGCCCCAACAAACTAATACATCCTTAGAAACAAATTTGATCTACTTTACTAATTTAATTATCAGACTAGCCCAGAGGCATTTTTCTATAAACTGTTTTAAATTTATTCATTCATTCAATATCTTAAACCTACTATGCTCTAAACACTGTACACTTATTGATTCAAGCCCTTTCTCATGTAAACTAATTTTATTATCTTGTCATTTAACAACCCACTTCTAATTTTTTCCAACTATTTTCTGCTGGGCAGCTATGTGGCATTCTGTTGTCTGCTGATGCTTCTCTTGATTACTAGAATTAACCTTTTTATAGATGTGTTAGAACAGCATCAGTAACCCTAGTTCTCAACTCTAGATAGACAAAAGAATCACCTAGGATGTTTCTAAATACCTGTATCTGGACCAACCCCTTCCCACATTCTGATTTACTTGGCATTTGTACAAAGCTCTGGCAGCATATTTAAGTGTCCCAGATAATTCTAGTGTGCAGCCAAGGCTGAGCACTGTTACTCCCGTTTGAATGGGACTTGAACATCACCTCCTTAGGCACTCAAAGTAGTTCACAAACCACCAGCACTGAAATCACCTGGAATTTTGTTAGAAATGCAGCATCTCCAGGGTGCCTGGGTGGCTCAGTCAGTAAAGCGTCCGACTTCAGGTCAGGTCATGATCTCACAGCTTGTGAGTTTGAGCCCTGCATCAGGCTCTGTGCTGACAGCTCAGAACTTGGAGCCTGCTTCTAATTCTGTGTACCTCTCTCACTCTGCCCCTCCCCTGCTCGTGCTCTGTCTCTCTCTAAGAACAAAACACTAAAAAAATTAAATAAAAAAAAAGAAATGCAGCATCTCCGTTTCCACCCTGAACTACTGAATCAGAATTCATATTTTAATAGTTTCCTCACACAATTCAGATGTACTCTAAAATTTGAGAAGCACTGGATTTACACTACAATCACCTGGAAAACTTGTTAAGAACAAGAACTCCCTGGCTTCCTTCCAGAACCACAGAATCTCATTATCTGCTAAGGGCTTGGGAATCTGAATTTTGTGTATTGTGATATAGCTAGTCACACAAGGGCCTGAGACCTAGGAATCACTCGAGGCCAATGTACACATCCCCTCAACTACCCAGCTTCGGCTTAACCTTCCAATTCTTTTTTAAAAATAAAAAATATAACAGAGATACAGATTTTTATTTTTCCATAATGCATGCAGGCTTACAACTATTTATACTTAGGAACAAAGGAATAATTGCATTATTACCAGGATGTCAAATTAGCAAGTAAGACAACCAGTTACTGATTACTTTTGGGAGATTATTTTTACAGAACACAGCAACAATTACCAAATTATACTTTCAAGACCACAGTTATATCACGAGACCAGGACAAGCTGATGGTATTTCTAACAGTCACACAAGTCTCCATCTTTTACAGGAAAAAAAGACTGATATTCTGGTGAAGGGTCTCAAGTAAGCACCTTATATCAGTCTTTGAAAGATTTACAACACAACAGTCTCTCTCCTGTTGTGATGCAGGGGAAAGAGAGCACATTTTCATTTCTTTTTGAGTACTCCCTGTTAATCTTGAAGACTTTCACTTCTAAGGCCCATTTCTAGAACTTCATCAGTTAACATTCAAAGCAAAAAGCAGACCTGATGTGATCATGATAGTGCACCCCACCACTATCACCACCAAAAGAGAGTCCTGATCTCCCAAAGTAGTCAAGTTTAAATTGGCACAGTGTTGGACTTTCCATCAACAATATAGGTGGGGAGAGGAAGATACCAGGTTGATCATAATTGATGTAGCTAGGTGATGGGTACTCAGGGTCCAGGGACCATCCTCTCCACTTCTGTGCATGTCTGAAAATGTCCACAATAAAGAGAAAAACATTAAAAAAAAAAAAAAAAGCAGACCTACTCTGCTACATATTCCCATTAGTGGTAAGATTTTACTTATGGCAAAAATAAGCAGCATATAGCATCAATCTTCCACATACGCAAGGCCACACCTAGAAAAGAGAAAGCATCCAAAGTAACATTATTCTGTTTTGGGTTTCTTTCTGTGATTTATAAAATCCACTAATGATGAGTTAATGACTGAACAAAACGTGGGGCAAACCTACATCTAGGCATTGTAATTGTCCCATGATCCCTTTAACTCTCCTCTCCTCACTCTGGAAAAGGTCCCTCCCTGTCCCCCCCATCACTGAGAAATAGGCATACTCTCCCTGAGGTTTCTTCACCCGTTTCTATCTGCTTCTCCAGGCCCATCTCCACATCAGGTTCATTCCTACTCTGTTTTTGCTGCCACTGCCTTGCCTGGCACATCCTGTATACAATTTTGAGTCAAGGCCTCCCCAGCCCCTGGGGAACTCAGAACAAGGTCTCCCACAAGGAATGGGAGTTACAGTCTTAATGCATCACGCTTAGGGATGTGAAGGAGAAAAAGGGCCTAGCTCAGCTTTTACACCCACTGGGAATGAGCCTTGGTGATCCAGAACAGATTCTGCCCACTCTGACCCCATGCCCCAAGACGAAAGCCTACTCCTAAGGGTATCTGAAGGTAGAAGTAAAGACAGCAAAGGACTGTTGAGGGTAGAAAGCTGGGGAACGAGGGCCAGATGGCCAGAGGCTACCACAGAGGAAGAAACAATATGAGACAACTGGGTCTTATGGGGCACACACAAAAAAGTTGGAACAGGAGTAAACACTAAGTCCACAACACTGCTGCCTTGGGACTTATAATTCTAGCATGTTAGCCATGAAAAGAATTTTCAACTTCAGAATTATAGAGTGCGTCCAGGAGTCGGGACAAAGGTTCGACTACAGACCTTGGCGTTCTGGTTTCCTCTGCCCTCTGTCAGCCCAATGTGTGAGTGTGCACAGCAAGTCCTAACTCTCTCACTAGCTGTATGCAGACAACCTTGGCTTTTCAGTTGTTTTCACTTTCTGAGCTGTAGTAATATTGAAACAAAAAAGGAAGGAAGGAAGGAAGGAAGGAAGGAAGGAAGGAAGGAAGGAAGGAAGGAAGGAAGGAAGGGAGTAGAGGAGTAAGAAAGGAGGACAGGAAAGGAAGGGAGGGAAGAAGGAAGAGAAGTGAAGGAAGGGCAAGTAAGGAGGTATAGAGGTATGAGATAAAGTAGACACGGGCCCATAGATCAAAAATCCCTTTTCCCCACAACCCCACTATAGCACTCTGGTCATATGCTAGCAAGGGATGAGAAGAGTTGACAAAGGTACCTAGATTGTATGTGGGTCCAGTCCTCACTCTCACCTGGAGCCGCAGCACGATGACAGTGAGCACATGTCACATACCCGCCCATCAGTCTGGCAAGCAGTAGGGTTCCTAGAAGGCTGGGGAAGGTAGGTGTGTGTCTCATGCACTGGCAGGGGGCCTTGGTCCACAGGCAGTTCTTGAGGTCCTCATTGACTGGGAAGCCAAGTGGGGCCAATAGCAACCTAGACAAATCTCAGTGGCCTGACAGTGATGGGGTACGGTGTTGACCCTGACGAATGTTCATCATAAGGACCCAGAGGCAGGAAGAGATGCATAATGGTATAGAACACATGGCATTATGCTTCTCACCCTTAACCTCATCCATGCCCAGCAGTCAAGTGCTATTCCACATATCCAGCAGGGCAGCATAGGCCCCTAGCCAAAGCCAGAGATCCAGTAGGTGGTGGAACCTTGGCTGGTGGCCCCAGGGCCTTGGAACAATCAGTTTTGGCTGATGGCCAATACCATGTGTGCTAGCTTCATTCTGCAGTGGCAACAGAAGACTTTGCCACAGATGGCACGCATGGCCAGCATGAACACAAAGCTCAACAAGTCACTGGCCCTGGAGCAGCAGAGCTCGAGGATGCACTGGTCCTTGTGGAGGATGACTCATGAGTGTCCATGTTAAAGACAGCTGGGAAAGGCCAGAGCCAAGAACACGGTCCAGGCAATGTAGACAAAGGCAGCACACACTTGAAGCATGTGTGCTTAACGTATAAACAGTAGGGGTGAGATCATTTAATGTGTAACACTAATGTGAAAAAAGCAAGGCCACGAGGGGGCCAAAGCACATGATCATAAATACCATATTCTTGTAACTGAAGTCCAAAGGGAATACAGTGCACAGAGGCCAACATGAAGAGAAGGCAGACGGCCAAACACACGTGGTTAGCTAGGCACAGGTCCAACAGGAGGTAGTAGGGAGACTAATGCAGGATCAGTTGGACTTGTTTGCCCCAGGCTCAGGGGTCTCCACTGGCTGCCTTGCTGGACCTTGCCTGCCCTCCTTTCCTTTCTCTGCACGGGCCCCTTCACTCATAAGGTAGTACTGCAGGGGATTGGGCCACAGTTCCTCGTTGATGATCTCCACAATCTTGTCAGACTCAATGGAGCTGTGGTTTGAAAACCACCCAAAGAAGCTACGGCTGTTGTCTGGGTTGCCCTGACTTAACGACTGGAGATCATGGCCCGGGAGCCACTGGATTGGAGTAGAACGAGACACCACCTGACCCGAAGGCCCACACCCGTATTCCTTGATGAGCACCTTATTTTGGAAATAGGGGTTGCGCCCGAAGTAGAACTTGATTTTGTAGCCCAATCTCGCGAGGCCAAGCTCTTCCACCTCCAGGCTGTTCAAGTAGCTGAGAACCTCTTTATCTTGGTTGTTGAGAAAGGATGAGAGCTGGGGGTGGTTCTGAAAAGCCTGCCCCCAGAAACCTGGGATACTCTGGATGAGGAGGTTCCTGCGCTCTAAGTGATGCAGTCGCAACTGCCCGAACTTGCGCGAGAGCCGAAGGTAGGCCCTGTCCGCCTGGGCGTTCATGGTCTCCAGCTTCAGCTGGACGGTCTCCAGCGTATCCATGCTGCCATCTGTCGCCAGGGGCCCTGACCCTGCATCCTTCTCCACCTTCGTTTCTTCTCCCACAGGGGCGGAGACGCTCTCCCCAGTGGCCCCTTTCTTCAGCTTCCCACCAGCTAGGGCCTGAGGTACTCTCCCGGCTGCGCTACAGGTTTCTGAGGCCTTCTTCCCAGCAGCACCACGCCGATTTCCAACGCGGGGGCCATTTTTTGGCCTTCCCACGGTTCCCACGGTTCCCACGAAGACCGTATCTGTCGCTAGGCGCTCCGAGAGGGATGTGGCCTTCCCCAGGCCGGGCCTGGTCGCAGCCTGCCCGCGACCCCCCGCAGCTCGGGCCCGGAGCGCGAGGCCACAATCCAGGGGGAGCCGGCAGGCAGCCTCCTCCCCGGGCCGACGGGGCGGCGCGGGCGCAGCGGTTTCCAGGCCACCCCAACCCGCGCCAGCCTGCACCTGTGCCGCCTGGGTTTCCTCCCCGAGCCTCTGGCACTGTGTTGGGTCCGGGTCGCGGGGGGCGTCGTCAGGAGCAGCGCGAACTCGGGCTTTGCCTCGGCCTTTGCCCCGGTTTTTGGCGCGGGAGGCCTTTCTACCCCTACTTCGGCCGCTCATGGTGGTAGCGGAAGCAGCTTCAAAGCCACGCTCCGACCCCGCGGCCCCTGGCGCCAGCTCGCGGTCGCGACTGAGCGGGCCTCTCCATGGCAACCGCCGACGTCACGGCTGTACGACTGTACCCTCGCGCGAGGACGGGCTGCGCGCGGTGATTGGCTCCGCCGCCGCAGCTGCGCACGAGCAGACCCTCACGGACGCCCCCCTCCTCCCTCGCCCCCTACCTCGCTTTGTCTGCTAATGGATGCGTGTGCCGTCCTTCACTTTATTCCCGTTGGTGTCAGTTGTACCCGCTAGGTCTCATAGAGCATGTCTAATTCCTCTCATACAAGACAGCATGGCGACAACTATGACCACGT
This sequence comes from Herpailurus yagouaroundi, assembly GCF_014898765.1. NCBI lineage: Eukaryota > Metazoa > Chordata > Mammalia > Carnivora > Felidae > Herpailurus > Herpailurus yagouaroundi. Next base: position 9,300,032 of record NW_024412417.1, read on the forward strand.
GTGTCCCCCCATCATCTACTTTCTAAACTAAACATCTTCAGTGCGTCCTATTACCTCGTGTGACATTTGCCAAGATGAAACTGCTATTGGTCCCTGTGTTTTTCTCTTTGAAAGCCTTTGCTGAGGGATTTGCCATGGTGCCTTAACTCCAGAGAATGTAAAGGTAGGTACCGTAGTGCCAGGCCACAAAGCGATTTGATAGGTGGGATGTTACTAATAATTATAAAAATAATTACTAGTATTTTATGAGCATCATTATGAACCAGGTTACGTACTGCATGCTTTATGTGCATTATCTCAATAAATGAGGGAAGCGTTGTTGTCATTCCCATTTTCCAGATGAGAAAACTGTGGCTCTAGGACACCAAGGAATATTCCTGATATTACACAGTAAGGGGTAGAAGCACAATTCAAACCCAAGCCCATCTGACTCCTACTCTGTGCTTTATATTTGCAAGCGGCCAGTCCTTCCAGGGCTGCTCCACCTGCAAATTACTGCACTGGCTCTTAAGAAGGCCAGCCTTGCTTGTAAAATAGGCATTGGCAGGGTATTGTCTCTTCTGCTTGGTGGCCCTACCCCAAATCCTCTAGCTGCCTCAGGCCTCGTTTACACAGCTGGGCTTTCACTGAAGGTATAGGACCTGTACAGAACTTCTGCAACTGGAGTGAGACAGGAATGTGGTCAGAGAATTTAATTATTCAGGGAGTGCAGCAGCGTTTCCCAAGTTGAAGTTAAGAATCAGAGCCTCCATAGTAGCAGTGAGGAGGCCCTAGAAACTTCTTAGACACTGCATGGAAAAAGCCGGACAACTTAGCTCTTGTTCCTGGAGCAAGTTCTAGACCCTGTTGTTACTAGCCAAGTGATAGGACCTTGAAATAGCGTAGCACGTGCTGAGACCATGACCAAAAAGACAATGAACAAAAACCTTCTGAGGTTATCTTTTCAGGCTCACGGGGAACAAGAAGTCCCTTGCACCCAGCTAATGGAGAAGTAAGTTCCAAAGCCCCTGGGAACTCAACCCCTCCCTCCTCTTATTTGTCAATGTGTCCTTGTAGACTGGCAGCCTGGCATCACCTGGAAACTTGTTAAAAATGGAGAATTTCAGGCCTTGCCCCAGAAGGATGAAATCAGAATTTGAATTTTAACAGGATCTCAGTTTATTTGTATCCACATTAAAGTTGAAGTATAGGAGACAGGGGAGAAGAGAAATTCTTTTGATACAAACAGGCCTTACTTTAAGCCAGCCCAGTGCAAGTGACCACTGACTTTCTCAAAGGCTCTGCAATCCTGCAAGGCTGTATGTGATCTAGCAAGTTCCCTCCTGCCACTACCCAGCTTACCTCTCTGACCTCATCTTCTTGTCCCCACACCACCCCCCCCCCCAACTCCTTTCCGCCTGTACTGGCCTCCTTGCTATTCTTCAGACCCACTGGGTCAGCTCCTGCTGCAACATTGCGCTGGCTCTTCTGCCTTCTATACTCTTCCCTCACTTTAAGTGGTCATCTTGGCTGGCTCCCTTCACACTTTGCTTAAGTGTAATCTTCTCCATAACCATCCTGTTTAAAATTGCCATGCATCCCCATCCCTCATACCCTGCACTGTTTTTTCTTTATTCCTTAGGACTTATTGCCTTCCAACACACTACACGGTTATTTCTTCGGTATATTGTTTAACTGTCTCTCCTCTCCAGAGTGTTAACTCCATGAGGTCAGGTGTCTTTCTTTTGTTCACGTGGGCCTACAACAGTGTCTGATACTAATGAAAAGCAATAATTGTTGAGTGAAAGAACCAACCAAAGTAGAGTTTTTAAAAAATGGGTTTCTAAATTGATCTTCTGAAATTCAGAATACCCCTTTTTCCCTACAGAAGCAGTTTTATAGATAAAGGTTATATACTCCGATCAACATAATGAAAATGTATTAAACTCATAACTTAGACACAAAATTATCTTTTGAAATGAGCACCATTCAGGGACAGTGTGTAGGTGAAAATCCAGAGCGATTAATTTAAAAATTGAGTTAAGGGATGATGTGCCTGGCTGGCTCAGTTGGTAGAACATGTGACTCTTGATCTCAGGGTCGTGAGTACAAGCCCCACAGGCTTGGAGCCTACTTAAAATTTTAAAAATAAATAAATAAAGGCATTTCTCTTTATTAAAAAAAAATAATAAGGGGAATTAATATTTGATTTAAAAAGGATTAGTCCAAGGATTACCTTAAATTCTTGTTGAAGGCTTTTTCATAACTACTTCTTCCCAAGGCCTTCCATGAACATCCCAGACCATCGTAAGTAGTCCTGTCCTCAATCTCACAGAGAAGTTAACTGTAATATTTGTCAGGCAATTAGACATGCAGTTTTGTGCCAGTCCTTGTACAAAATTACCACTTAAAACTGGATAACCACTGTCTGAAATTGTCTGTAAATCTCAGAAAAACTTAAAAATTAGCTGAAGCAGTCACTGCCCCTCTAAAAATTGCAGAAATTGGTGGGCTGGCCCACTTCTCAGAGCACTCACAGCTCAACCAACCTCTGTTGTCAAGAGCCTTAATCCAGCATCGGCATCTGCGTCATTTACTGCTCATCCATGGCAAAACCACTGCAAGGTTAATGTGGACTGGGCCACTGCAAATGGTGTTTATTACGCAATCTGCCTCCAGCCTGTTTTCATCATGTCAAAGAGATAAGCGTCAGGTGAAGAGAAACAAATGTGAGACTACCACTTTATATAAAGATACTCCAGGTCACCCAGCCTATATGGCTTCTGTATTTAAGAGGATGGTCTATGCAGCTGAACTGAACTGCTGATGTTCTTCTCAGGCGTTAATATTTAACTTTATATGAGACTATAGCTTGAGTTTTCAACTAGACAGTAAGCCATGTAAGGGTTAAGACTGTGTCTCTTTTATCTTCCAAGGCAGCTAGCATGGGCCTTGCACTTACTAGTAATGTTACTGAGTAAAGTTCACATTTATTTTGTACTTTATACAATGCCATGTTCTGATTCACTTAATCCCCACAGCCACTTCATGGGTCAGGTGTAGCTATTGCCCTCTTCTTAGAGATGAGGTTACTGCTATACAAAAAGGTCCAGTACCTTGCCCAAGGTCACACAGCAAATTAATGGTTTTAGCCCAGGCAATCAGATCCAGCACCCATGCTCTTAACCACTACTCCATGATGTAAAATTATGGTGTGAGAGATTGAAATAGCAAACTCTCTCTAGTGGGTAAAAATCCTTTTCAATGTTCAAAAATTTTATGAACGTATAAAATTATATATGCACATACATACACATTTTTACACACATGAACAATACATACATCAGTCAGGAATACTTTTTCTTTTTCTTAATTCATTTATTTTGAGAGAGACAGTGTGAGTGGGGAAGGGCCGAGAGAGGGAGAGAGAATCCCAAGCAGGCTCCACACTACCAGTGCAGAGCCTGATTTGGGGCTTGAACCCACAGAGCCATGAGATCATGACCTGAGCCCAAACCAAGAGTCAGATGCTTAACTGACTGAGTCACCCAAGAACCCCAGGAATAATTTTTCTATGGTCTATATCCCTGGCATGGTGATACTCAACATAAGTGAGTTTCATTTGAACAATCAATGTTGGGAATAAAACATCTCCATTTGAACTATATTTGTCATGAGCATTATGTGAATATTATGAAAGAAATAACAAGTTTACTATCATGAACTCAGAAATCTGGGAATTTTTACCTTTTCCCAATAATTAGGGGCTTAAGTCCCTATTTAAGCATTTAATTGATTCTTTTAAATGTGATATTTCATCATTTGCAAATTTTATTAAAAATTCATAAAAACTGGGGCGCCTGGGTGGCGCAGTCGGTTAAGCGTCCGACTTCAGCCAGGTCACGATCTCGCGGCCCGTGAGTTCGAGCCCCGCGTCGGGCTCTGGGCTGATGGCTCAGAGCCTGGAGCCTGTTTCGGATTCTGTGTCTCCCTCTCTCTCTGCCCCTCCCCCGTTCATGCTCTGTCTCTCTCTGTCCCAAAAATAAATAAACGTTGAAAAAAAAAATTAAAAAAACAAATTCATAAAAACATTTCTCAAAATACTGATGTAACTGGTGCTCACTTTTGTTCTCCAAAAAATTGTGCTTTGTATACTCCTTTTAAGGTCTATTTTCCTCAAATCATATAAATTAACAAGCTGGGAAAAAGACATTCCAGTGATCCAACCTAGTCTCCCACCAAGAAAGTAACATCCCCCCCCCCCCCAGTTTCTCCAATAGAACTTTAAGATCCCAGACTTGACATTTTTAGCCACAGGGTTTTTGTTTTTCCCCAAGGAGATAGTTTGAGCCTCTTAAATGGCAGTACGTCTTGCTTACTGTGTGGAATTTTGCCAACTGACCCTCCCAGGTTATGGAAGATCATGGAAAAGAAGGGGGTGATACAGGGAATATTTGAAAAGCCAAGGAGGAAGAGAAAAATCTGCCTCTTATGGTAAATTTCACAAACTATTTAAGCTTAATATCTTTTTTTTTTTATTTTTTTTTCAACGTTTTTATTTATTTTTGGGACAGACAGAGACAGAGCATGAACGGGGGAGGGGCAGAGAGAGAGGGAGACACAGAATCGGAAACAGGCTCCAGGCTCCGAGCCATCAGCCCAGAGCCTGACGTGGGGCTCGAACTCACGGGCCGCGAGATCGTGACCTGGCTGAAGTCGGACGCTTAACCGACTGCGCCACCCAGCCGCCTCTAAGCTTAATATCTTGAGAAATGTGCCTAGCTTCTTTCCAGTTCCTCCCCAAAGAGCAAAATTTTATAGTAGACCACCTAAGTTATTCAGTTCATATCATATAAGTGGCTGTAAAATATTTTAAAATATTCACAGATCTATTCTTACTTCTTGGCATTTCCTTTTTACCCTACAACATTTTCACCATTAAAATTAGATCTTTAGGCTAACGCTTTTATCCTAAAGAGGAGAAAGTACGGAAGAACCTAGCAAGAGCTGAATTCAGCAAGTCAAATGCTTTGCTTTGAATTTCAAAATAGCCTCTTGAGAGGAGAAGATACAATAGCATTGAAAAAAAAATTTAGCTCTTCAGAGGCAAATCCTGGAGCACTAAGTGCATAGAGTTTATAACATAAAACATAAGGAGGAAAAACGTGATGATGTATAAGCCATTATCTCCACCACACAAAGAGGCAATAAGAATTTTTTCTGAGATGGGTTTGAGGAACTTAGAGAAAATTTAGAGAGTATATAGCTGGTGCAGGATCTTGAGAAAAAGATTCTCACATTTATCCCTCCAGGGATCAAAACCCTTGGGGAGTTGGTAGAGACCATCCTGGGAAAGATAGCCATCTAAGAGTGGGGAGGACTAGCTCCCAACTTTAACACTGGAACCCTGACAAGAAATCCTCCAAGGGCTTCTTTCATCACAGGACAGCCAGGAGAGTAGAAAGGTATGTACAAGTGTACTTTAAAAATAAGTCAGTTATTTTACAAGCACACACCAAAAAAGAAAGAAAGAAAGAAAGAAAGAAAGAAAGAAAGAAAGAAAGAAAGAAAGAAAGAAAGAAAGAGAAAGAAAGAAAGAGAAAGAAAGAAAAGAAAAAGTTTATTCAGGAATAGCAGAGAATTGTAATTCAGAACATGAAAGCTATAGCAAAACCATAGGCAAGTTCAGAAAACAGAGAGGAAGGCTCTTTTATAGAAGAAAGGGGAATTGGGAGGGACTGTTAGAAACAAACGCCCATTGGAGTAAACTGGGGGTTTGAAGTATGGTCACTTTTCATTGGCTGAGTTGTGTCTGTTTCTCATTGGCTGCACTGTTGCTGGGCAAGAAGAAAACATTCCTCCTGCTGGGCTAGTAAAGCAGCTAAAGTAGTATGGGCTTACAAAGTGTGTCTCTTCCTGTTGTGTCTTCAGTTGTCAACAAGTGGTAGGCACAAGAGCTCCCCTTCCAGCTTCCTGACTTTATTATTTGTTTGTTTATATTTAAGAGAGAGAGAGAGAGAGAGAGCAAGCAGGGAAAAGGGAAAAAGGGAAAGAGAAAATCTTAAGCAGGCTCCACACTCAGCACAAAGCGTAACTCAGGACTTGATTCCACAACCCTGGGATCATGACCTGAGCCAAAATCAAGAGTAAAACGCTCAACTGACTGAGTCACCCAGGTGCCCTGTGACTTTATTTTAAACAAGGTTTCCTTTTACTGATTTTCACAAAGCTGCCAAAGGCATTTCTGAAATGGCCTGTCCTACCCTCCAGCCACCCTACTCTCAATCTCCCACAGCCCCAGAACAGAGTGCAAGAGCAGCCATATGTTTCTCCATGTTTAGTAAAGAGAGAGGTGGAGGTTGGCTAAGAGCATATGGGGAATTTAAATGGGCCTTGTATTGTTGGCAAAGAAGATGCAGAGTAAAGGATTTGATGACTAGAAACCATGGGGAGCACACTTCATCAGTGGACACAATGGAAATAGAGACAGATTTCAAAGATACCAGCAAAGACCGAAGATGATATTCACACCAGACCTCCTCCATCAATGGCAAGATGGAAAATCCTTAGCCCTGGAGAAATGAGAAAAGGAACAAGGCATCTTATGTGATTAAGTATCTGCATGAAAGAAACCAGAAGTTTTAAGTGGTAAGTTACCAAGTAACTTGAATTGCCCTGTTTAAGTTACATGAATTTTATAAGTTGCTGCAACTATGAAAATTCATATTCACTACAATAGTATTAAGTAGTCCAGGCCCAATATCTAATGGGTTTAGTCCTGCAGCACCAAAGCTGGAGAAACTTAAGAGATGGGACTTTAAAACTTCTTAGAAGATAAGTGACATTGATAGTTTTAGAAAATAATAGAAGGTATTAAAAGAAGGCCTCTTAAGACATAGTTGTGATTATAAACATCAAGAAATCCATTAAACTCCAATCACCAAATATGAAAATTTTCACTACAATTTAGGGAGAGAACCTAAAGCCAAATTAAGTGCTAAGAAAGTCTCTCATAAATTGGTTATGGGTTGAATTTAGAACTGTGGGTGCACCCCATTTATTGCAGTTATTACTTTTAATAATGTTATTCAGTAATTTACCATACACTTGAATTCTTCCTAGTTGGGTTACAACTTTGTCTCCAACCAGAAAAGAAGCTCCCTGAGTTACAAACACCAAACTTGCCTTATATGTAAGCTGCACAGTGCCTTCTCCTTGAATTACCCCACAGCCATTCCTGTACTAAACAACCCTCAATTTCTAAACCAAAACAAGCTGTCCTCAGTCAACACCACCACATGTTGTCTAGTGCAGAGAACAGTAGGATGCAAGGTCTCTCTCTTCCCTACATCTCTTTTTATGCATTCAGGAATGTTTTGTTCATATCATACCCATATATTTTTTTTCATCTCGATTGTTCCCTTTCCTATGTATATATATATACGCACAGACACACTCTTAACATCCTTACTCCTTCTTCTTTCCCAACAACACAATAATAGTACAGAAATGCTCTAGAAAAGGAAGTGAGGTTGGTAGAATTTCACTTGGGAGCTAAATTGGGAGGAAAATATCCCAACAAGACTTGGATGTGAGTCTTGGCAAATCCCAGAAAAAGCCATTGACAAAGGGCAACATGAAAAACAGAAATTGGAATCACCTTCACTTTATATAATCTAAGATCCTGCATGGTTTACACTAGCTTCTGAGATTGAGGAAGGCCAGGATCTTCATGGAGGATGACCAGAACCGGCACGGAGTTAAGGTCCCTGGGATGGAGGTGGGGGAAAGAATCCTCTCATATCACCCAGCACATCTCAGACTCCAGCCAGCTAACCATGGTGTGAGAGAAACCAATTAGAAGATACACACACACACTTTATATCAAACAAGTCATAGATCTTCATGAAGCTAGGAATTTACATCAAAGACCTTGGAAAAATGAACAAAGCCAAAATTAAATTGAATTCTAAATTAATGGGAAAGTATTTTGTGGTTAAAATGTTCAATTACGTGTTGCAATCAACTTAGTATCCATAAGCATGGGGTTCCATTTCCTTTTACTCGAGCTAATTTAACTGCAGATACTCCTTGCTTTCTGGAATGCCCATTTTGGTTGTTCATTCTGTATTTGTATAATATCTGATGACAATAGGACATTTTAAAAAGCACTTAAAAAGTTATAGTCAAGAAAAAAGAACAAAGGAAAATTAAGGGCTGGGGAATTAAAAAAAAAAAAAAAAACAGAATGAAGTACCCAAATGTGTCCCATTCCACTATGTCTGCTGTACTTACTGGAGGCTGGCCACAGATTCTGGCCTTTAACCCAGCAGTGCAAGGAGAGAAATCTGGCCTTTAACCTACCAGTGCAAGGAGATGTGGTATAACCTTTATAATGTTTGCAATGTTAAAAACACACGCACACACACACACAACAGCAACAAAACGAAAAAGCATGTTCTCAGAGAAAACACATGTATTCTCAATACTGAACCCAGAAAGGAATATCAGAATTGAAAGCCCCAGTACCATCCTGATGCTGAATCCAGCACCATGGGCATCTCCTATAGCACCAGCCACAAAGGCTGGCGAGCAGGACAGAGAGCCACTTTATGAAAGCAGTTCTGTGGTGGTTCAGGTCCCAAGCTATAGTGGCTTCATCCAAGGACACAGAGTTTATAGAATTTAGAGGAGAAAGTGAACATATGTCTTGAAGTCAGCCTCTGCAAATGTGGCCATCTCCAGTTGACTCTGTGTCTGGAACCTGGGCATTGTCTGTGGGAGATAATATCACATGAGGAACGGAGTGGTGGATTTCATTCTGTCCCCTGCTACCGAATGGGCACAAAGCTCTCCTGAGAACCATGCCCTCCTCCCCCATTTCCTCATCGATTTCTCTGTCTCCATCACTTTCCTTTCTTTGCTTCCCCCACACTGTGTGTTTATAGAGAAACCATTCCGGTTGCTTTTAAAACCTTTTCCCCACTTCAGGTCCTCTTCCATTCACACACAAAGCTGAGTCCTTGCGGACTTAAGCTGTGTTTGCCTCTCAGAGTAACTCTGTACCTCAGTTTCCCAATAGTGTGCGAGGTAGTTATTCAGGCCAGGGTTCAGTTATAGGACCGGGCAGGTGGTATAAGTGAATGAAACCAGCCAAGTGCCCATCTGTAGGGAATTGAAGATTGGGTTATGCCCTTTCTCAGGCTAGCGATTGCCACTTAACTCCAGCTAATTACAGCCATGGAGAAATCTGCATTTTTTTAATGTGAAATTTCTTAAAAATCCTGTGAGAACCAAACAAAACAATTCTGCTCGTAGACTTCACTTTTAAATCCCTGTTCTACACCCTTATTTTTTTTTAAACTAAGTTTATAAGTGAAATCATGAATGAATGTCTGGAAATTATTTGAATTCTTCCAAAGAAGAGAGATTTTTGTGGCTGCCACTCAAGAGAAGCCTTTGAAAATAAAGAGCAGTAATATCCAAGGTAGGACTCTACCCTTTGCCATTAAGGCAAGTGAGGAATTGATGGCAACTGGGAGACAGCTGTTACTCAAGATGGGCACAAGTGAGGGGTTATATTCTTGACAAGATTTTTTTTTTTTAGAACTTCAAAGATGATGATAATTATTTTTAATTGGCTTTACTTCTTCATACATAGAACCCCATTGCTACCTCCTGTTTCTTCACACATGTAATTTAGACTCCAAAAAATATTTTCATCTCCCTATAATATGAAGGCAAGACCAGCTCAGAGACACGCCATGCTGCTCGCTTCTCCCAGCAGCTACATCTACAAATCTTTATTGGCAACCAACACACTTCTGACATAAATGGTAGACTTGAGTGACTAACTATGCCCCTTTGGATTCCTTTTTTCCTCCCCTTCTTCATACCCACACAATTGATCAGGTGGGCCATATGGCCCCTGTGATTCACACATTAAGACAATTAGGACACCAGCCAGTTAATTGCTCAAGCTGGCATTTTCATCACTAAGACAAGAAAACCTAATGCTTTGTCTTCCTCAGAAAAACCCAACTCCATCTGCTCTTTGGTATGGTTCAGATACCAATTCCTACAATATCTAGCTAAAAATGGGTGTAACCATATTTAGATAAAAATATTGAATGAAAGTAAGTTATGTTGCACTTACTTAAGTAAGTTAAGTTTTCCACTGCAGAATCCAGGCTGAAATGTAATAGTAAAAATCTAGCATGAGGATAGTGAGTATACTGTACGTATTAAGATTTTACACTACACTCCGAGAGGGAGATGCTGGTCACTGGAGAGTAACCAGACCACCCTTCCCTAGGACTGGATATCAGAAAGGAGAGGAGTTTCGAGTTGAGGGGGGGGGTTGTTGCTCACAGCCCTGACCTCTAAAGTAATAGGGGGACACTTAGAAATAAAAGGTCAGCCAGGTGCCTGGGCGGCTCAATCAGTTAAGCATCCAACTCTTGATTTCGGCTCAGATCATGATCTCATGGTTTGTGAGATCAAGCCCAAATTGGGCTCTGCACTGGCAGTACAGAGCCTGCTTGGGATTCGTTCTCTCCCTCTCTCTCTGCCCCTCCCCTCCTCATTCTCTCTCTCTCTCTCTCTCTCTCTCTCTCTCTCTCTCTCAAAATTAAACTTTTTAAAAAAAGAAAGAAAGAAAAGGCAAGGTATAAAGAAAGATAAAAGGTTTATTTTCTGGCACCAGGACTGGTAGAGGGTACCCCTCCCATACTGCAACCCTATTTTAATAGGGAAAATAACAAAAACTAACCAGCATTTTGTGGTTGAGGAGATTCCGGAAAGTTGTTTACTCTCAGCCTGGGCTCTGTGAGTTGGGAGTCAATGGGAAACAAACAAACAAACAAAAAAGTAGCAATCTGAGCACAAAATTACGATCTTAATTTAGAACGCAAAGAGAATATTTACAAGTTTTGTGGCTAACTCAATGAACTATAGTTGGAAGGGTCAGGAAATTTACACCTCCTCATGTGACTCATTCTCTTAACTCCAAGCACAAGCAGTAAAGGAACCAAGAACTCCTGAGGCAGAGATAGTCCTCGAAAGGGTAGTACATTGAGCAGGCTTCTTTCCAGGTTTGCCAGCATAAGGGAGACCCCTGAAGCACCTGCACAGCCTACATACTACAGACAGGTGAGCTGAAATGTTTGAAAAGTGCCTGTGCAAAAGAGATGACAAATACTCCTCTTGTCTCTTGTCTGCCATCACCAAAACCAATAAAAAGGAAAACAGGATGGAGATCCCTCAAGAAATTAATAATAGAACCACCCTATGATCGAGTAATCACACTATTGGGTATTTACTCAAGTAATACAAAAACACCAGTTCAAAAGGATATATGCACCCCTATGTTTATTACAGCGTTATTTACAATAGCCAAGATATGGAAGAAGCCCCAGTGTCCATTGATAGATAAATGGATAAAGAAGATGTGGTATATATATATATATATATATATATATACACACACACACACACATACATACATACACACACACACACACTGGAATGTTATTCAGCCATAAAAAATCTTGCCATTTGCAACAACATGGATGGAGCTATAGAATATTATGCTAAGCAAAATAAGTCAAGTGGAGAAAGACAAATACGATATGATTTCACTCATATGTGGAATTTAAGAAACAAATGAACAAAGGGAAAAAAACGGAAACCAAGAAACAGACTCTCAACTGTAGAGAACAAACTGGTAGTTACAGAGGGAGGGTGAGTGGGGGGATGGGTGGAATAGGTGATGAGGATTGAAGAATACACTTATCATGATGAGCACAGAGTAATGTATAGAATTGTTGAGTTACTAAATTGTGTACCTGAAACTAATATAATGCTGTATGTTAACTATCCTGGAATTAAAAAAAAAATTATGAAGTAAAATAAAAGTCCCTAAAAGAAGCAAACAACAACAATCACTTCTCCCTGTTTATAATCAAACAAAATTTCAGCAAGCAATGATATTTTTTTTAAATTGCTACCATATGCCTCATATATTACTCTAGTAAATGAATTCATTTATCATCAAGAGAATTTATGTGACATTCTCTTGATGATGGAAGAATTCATTTGCTAGAAGAGAATTCTGGAAAAAGTCATGATAAGAAACATGCTGGCATAATTCAGGTTTATCTAAGGGCCTGGCCTTCTGGCCTTAATTTTATCATTCAATAGTGACTGGAAAATACATACAGTGAGCAAAGTATAACATGTCATTTTAAAATTAAAATAGTGGGGCGCCTGGGTGGCGCAGTCGGTTAAGCGTCCGACTTCAGCCAGGTCACGATCTCGCGGTCCGTGAGTTCGAGCCCCGCGTCAGGCTCTGGGCTGATGGCTCGGAGCCTGGAGCCTGTTTCCGATTCTGTGTCTCCCTCTCTCTCTGCCCCGCCCCCGTTCATGCTCTGTCTTTCTCTGTCCCAAAAATAAATAAACGTTGAAAAAAAAAATTTTTTTTAAATAAAAAAAATAATAATAATAAAATTAAAATAGAAAATTCCTTTTATGACTTGAAACTATGTATGTGAGATTGATAGGGTGTGATCATGTGGGATGGAGGAGGGAGTTGGCAGGAAAGGATGGCCACAGGCAGGGGCCCAATTGATGAGTCAGCATGCATTGGGATCTAAAAAAGGCCTACCCAAACCTTTCTGATTTTGGACTGAGGAAAATGAGACTACCTGTTGACAAGAAGCAAAGCTGAAATGACAGAAAAAAGATTGGGCCTGAATTAGTTTCTTATTGATGCTGTAACAAATTACCACACATTTAGTGGCATATTATATTACATTATTTTATGGTTCTGGAGGTCAAAAGTCCAAATGGTCACACTGGACTAAAATCCAGATGGTGGCAGGTCTGTGTCCTAATGGAGGCCATAGCAGAGCATCCATGCTAATGGCTCTCCATCTTCTGGAGGCTTCCTGCATTCCTTGACTCTTCCAGCCAGCAACTGGATCGCTCCTAACTCTGCTGCCATCCTCACATTTCCTTCTCTTGCTGACTCTCCAGCCTCCCTCTTTCGCTTATAAAACCCTTTGTATTGCATCAGTCCTACCTGGATTATCCAGGATAAACTGCCATCTCTAAAATCCTTCACTTAATCACATTTGCAAAGTCCCTTTTGCTATATAAGGTGACATATTGACAGGTTCTGGGGATTGAGATTCGGACATCTTTGGGAGCCATTATTCTTACTGCATAGAGTCATAAATACTGAGTTATATTTTTTAAATATTTATTTATTTATTTATTTTTGAGAGAGGGAAGGGGAGAGAGAGAATCCCAAGCAGGCTCCATGCTGCCAGCACAGAGCCTGACACAGGGCTCAGTCTCACAAACCGTGAGATCACAACCTGAGCCAATATCAAGAGTCAGACATTCAACTGGCTAAGCCACCCAAGTGCCCCACTGAGTATTATTTTTAAAAATTAAGTGTTAAAGAAGATTTATGACCAATTATCCTGCTTCATAATTGTTCATCTCTTTCATATATGCCCATGTTTTTATTCCTGTGCCCTAAATATGTTTTACAATAATAGTAGGTAACATGTATCAAGTGTTTTCTAAGTATCGGGCACTGTGCTGAGCAGTTTACTGCATTTTTGTATTTAAGTCTCTCAACAACCCAGTGAGACGAGTGCCATTATCATCCCCATTTCATGGATGAGAAAATGGAAGCTTCAAGAGGTTAAGTGATTTGTCTGAAGTTCTACACCTGAAACTCCGAGCTAGGTGTGTCTGGCCCCTAATCCATGAGAAACAGTTGAGCTAGAATGAGGCTTACAAAAGCAAAGGTGTATATCTTGTTCATGCTCCATATTTATCACATGTCTGTCGTGGGTCTGCTGCCTCTTCACATCCTCATCATTCTGAGACCCAGGCTGATGATGCAACCACTATTTGGGATATTGCCCTTTTCATATATTGCCCTTTGTTAAAAGAGAGAAAAGAAAGATGGTAGAATTTCACATGAGCTTTGAGAGTGTTATCTTGGAAGTGATATGCATCACTTCTCACATTTCATTGGCCAAAGCAAATCAGTGACTACGCTCAACATTCATGTACCCAGGAGATCTTAATCCATCACTCAGTAGGGCAGCAAATATTTGGAGAACATAATATAATGTATAACAGCTTTAAGTATGGTGCTATACCATTCACTGAGGATCAGAGGGAAAATAATCATTTGTCCACAGAGCCGAGATGATTTGGGATCTCCTTCGGTGGCACAGCCCTCACCTCTAGACCACCTGGACTCCTGGGTCTGTGAATAAGAAGTCACCTGTATGGAGCGATATTCTCCAAAACTGAAATGTGCTTAGAGTATCTCACACTCCACCATTGGAGAGAAAGTTGTGTCACCTGAGGATAGCTATATTGTGCTAGGAGTTATGAATTGTTCCTCAAGGGGAATTTCCCTCAACTGGTAAGACTCTGGATTGGTGTAGACTTCCCTCAAAACAGCAGCTAAGAAAGGATGGGGGAATTTCCAAAAGTCCTCTAGTCCAAAAACTTCCTAGGATTCTAATCTAAGTGAAGACTACTCTTCTCTGAGTTTTTAGGACCCAAGGATTGGGAGCGATGATTATATTTTGTGCAGTGGTCCTCAAAGTATGCTTTAAGGAACCCTCAAGTTTCAACAAAGTTATCTCAGAAATGGCTAGACAGAGGGGCACAGACCCATCCTCGCCCCTACCCTTATTCCTGGGGCTTGCCACACAAGCTAGGGCTAGGATAAGCGGGGCTTTCGGTAACAAGATTCAAGGTGGAAAAAGAGAGTGAATAGTTTCTTTTGATACAATACACAGAAAATCTGCCAAGAGAGGCTCCATTTAGTAGTCCGGAAGATTCGTGTGCCAAGCATTTGTTTCACCTGACGTTATAAATGGTTCTGTCCCATGCCTGCTCTACCTGGCCCATTCAGAGAGGATGGAACTGAATGACTAGCCATATCAGCAGGAAGCTAAGGATAAGAGGGTAATAGAAAGGAGGAGGGGGTGGAGGAAGTTAGACTGGCCCAGGGAAGGAAAAAGGAAGAGAGAGTGCCAATTGAGGGGCTTGTTCTCTATGCCATCGAGAAGGGTAGCCATGTGGCCAAGCCCCATGACTCTCAAGGTGAGGATGCTTGAATGTTGGGAAGGCACACTTCTGACACCCCCCCCCCCCCCCGCCTTTGAATTCTGTGGGATCCAGTGTGCACTGGAATGGCTGCCAGCAATGCTGTTTAACAAAACATTGTCATTACCACTTCCTTGCACCATAGTATTAAACTCACATAAAAGACTTCCACTTAAGATTTAGGTTGAATTTTTTTTAAGAAAAAGCTTGAAATCTCACCATTTAACCCAATCTTCTAATTTTGTGGGAAAGGCTATAGAATCCCAGATGAAGAGGCTTTCTTAGGGTCATGAAAAGAAGCAGGAGAGGAGCACCCGGGTGGCTCAGTCGGGGCATCCGGCTTCAGCTCAGGTCATGATCTCGCAATTTGTGAGTTTGCGCCCCACATTGGGCTCGCTGCTGTCAGCCTGTCAGCTCAGAGCCCACTTCAGATCCTCTGTTCCCCTTTATCTGCATTTCCCCCACTTGTGCTGTCCCATAAATAAATAAATATTTTTTCAAAAGGGGGGGGGGGGGCGGGAGAAAATTTGAACCAGAACCAGGACTCTGGCTCCCAGTCCAGCGTCCCTCCCCAGTGGCCCCCACAATCCCAAGTTCTGGACTGTCTTCCTTGGTGCTCAGAGCCCCATCACTTTGGAATGACAACCCCATTGGGTAACCTTGCTTCCAGGTCAGTTACAGAGGAGAATGAGTTATTTGGGCACTATCCTGCTTTGAAATAAATCAGACCCTCATCTTCCAGTGTTACTAGACTCATCTAAAAGCCACAGCATGGGAGAGTGTGAGCTTCTGGCTTCGCCTGGGTTGCCATCACCCCTCACGCCCCTCACTTTGACCTCACCCATACACCTTTGAAATGCCTCCCTGGTTTGTCACCTTTGAAATGCCTCCCTGGTTTGTCAGGATGGTGCAGCCTGCCAGCTAGCTGCCAGTTGAATTTTTTGCAGGTTTTCCATGTTGCAGTGACAGGGCTGTGTTGAGGCCCAGATGCTTCAGCATAAATAAATAGCACATCTGGGACCTGGAAGGAGTTCAACTGAATGTTATAGAAAAATCTGGGGTGGAAGCAGAGCCAAGCGATACACAGCTGGAAACTGTTGAGTTAGGAGTGAGGTGGAGAAGCAGTTGAAGAAGAGAGAAAAAAAAAAATGGAAAGAGAGAGAGAGAAAAGATTAAACCAGGGATTACTGTTGTACCAGAGGCTCTGAATTATAACTGCTGAGAAACAGAGCCATGGTTTATACAACCATTTAACTAAGAGCCTCCTACAAAAATGATAGTTTATAATAATTGACCTCAAAGCAGAGAGGCTGAGCAGGGCTGGGAAGCTTGACTGCTGGATGTCTGGCTGCCTCGGATGTGTCAGTTTGGTCACCTCCTCGCTGTTTGAGTCATGAATGTCCTCGTGGTGAGCAAGGTGAAGAAGTTCAGCCCTGCACTGGTGAGAACTCCAGGCTCCCTGCCTGGGATCACCCGGCGTTTGGGAAGCTTAGTGAGTTCCCAGGCTCCTGGGAAGTCTCAGCTGAACACGCCTGTTGCGAACATGCAGAGTATTAAAGGAGAGGCCGGGGTGGAGGAGGAGGAAGAGGACATACAGTGACATCACTCTTTCCTAGCCCAGAAGCCCAGGCAGATGATTCACCAAGATGAATCAGCAGTGGCTACAGAGAGACCTGCTAACACCCACACCCCCAGGCCAGAGACTAAAAGCTACAATGACATCACTGAGCAGAGAAGAAGTTTAAGTAAAGGGGAAATTAGGACAAAAGGGAGAGGAAAAAAATCTGTTCTTCTCCCTCTTAATGGAAATCAAATGCATGGATTAACTTCTTAATGGATGGCTTGGTTTAATCTCCTGGATTAAAAATACCCCAAATTAAGCCATCATTAAGAGATGCCAGAATGCAGGCTTTCTAAGCAAAGAACAGTATCACAGGGCAAAGCTTTTCTCAATCCTTCTCGCCCCTCCCAGCTGGTCCTTGCCTTGTGGCAGGTGATAGAGGTGAATCCTGCTACCTAGAGAGAATCAAAGCTCCTTTCAACCCACTTGGAACTGAACCTTGATGGCTTTAATATACAGCCTTGTTATTTTTAAAGTAAAGCAGATGACTGAACAAAATGGGCCCCATGGCAACTCTTACACTTGGTTTGGTCGAGATTCCAAGTTTTCCGCATCCACAGGGATCTGAAAGGATAAATGACTTTCTTTGAGTCTTAGGGAAAAAATTTAATTGGCAGTAATTGCAGTTCATAGAATCCTTTAAAAGATTGAATCATACACGAGGATTAATAATCTTGGATATTAATTCTTAGTTTGTGTGTTCCCAGCATTCCAGTGGAGGTGGGAGCCATTCAACCTTCACAATTTATAGTGATTCTGAAATCTTTAATACATACTTAGGGAATATGGTTAAAAATAGGTATGATTCAGTGTGGATCTATGCATAATTTTAAAAGCTTTGTCCATTTATTCAAAAAGTATTTATTGAGTACTTTCTAAGGACCATGCATTATGCCAGAAGCTGAAGACCCGTTGTTGAATGAGACAAAACCCCTGCCCTCAGGGAACTTACAGTCTAGCAGCCAGAACTTCTGCAATCCATTGTGACAAGGAAAGCATCACTGTTAATTCCATTTAAAATTAATTTCTTGGAGTACCAATCAGTTCTAGGGTAAGAGGAAAGAAGGGCTGCATTGCACCGAAAACATCCCATGCCTCAAAATAAAAATAGAATTGTATTTAGAAAAATCTTAATTTTCTGGCATTTCAAGAACACAGAAGCTGCGTAAAGGTGAGCCAGAATTCTTTCTGTAGCCTGGTAATTAATTTGCAGCTTAAAATCTCCTATAGGAAGACCCCAAACCAACATGGTATTTGGGAGAAGGTGAATTGGGGAGGTTGAATTCAATGGAAAGCATGTTTCCTCAAAGCTTCTTGTAATTCAAAATCGATACAATTCAAGTGCAATCCTGACCATGGATAGATAGTTTGGGGGAAGTCGGGGTGTGAGTGCTGTTTACCAGCTGAAAGGGCATTGCCATGGAACAATAGCATCCCTTACAATTTGCCCTACTGTTAGTTTGAAATTATATGATTCTTGGCTCGGTTTTTGGTTTAGCTTGGGGATCCTCCGGATCCTTCACCCTGCTCGCCATAGGAACTTGATCTATATATGCGACATCAACAAGTCTCCTTGCCCTCTGGCTTCCAGCCAGATTCTGCCAATGCACAACACCTGCAAGAAATCAGGGAGACGGGAGGACAGAGATTAGGGTATCAATTTCTAGGAGTCCTACCCTGCTGGGCCACCACAGACCAGCTGTGTCCCTCTACTAAAGACCCAGGTTCCCATCAGGTGGACCTCCCCATACAGCTGGCCTGCTGAGGGTTCAATAACTCCTCCCTCCCCTGGTCCCTGTGGGTCTGGAGCCAGTGTTTGTACTACTTCTGGCAGTTTCCCTGCACCCTGCCCACACCTTTGTAAACAGTCCTTTCATCCAATTTAAGTGTGCCATCTATTTCCTGCTGGGAACATGACAAATAAGGGGAATTTATATTATCCTAAATGTCATACCTAAAGGGAGGCTTTATTACTATTTTCATATTACACAATTTCAAATTTGCTTGGCTCAAATTTGCATGAAAAAGTAATAAATTTCAAAAGATCCACAGGCCCATCTGCATCAGTAACAGGGTTGAAAATCAAGGTTTACAGCAACCTGCCTTAGATTTCCCTCTCTAGCTTAAACTATTATCCTTTATGACTTTGGGGACCTTCCTGTTCTGCTTTACTTTTATCTTAAATAGTAGATTTAAGTTGGGTTGTTTAATAACAATTCCTCCTGCCTCAGCTTCATTAACTCCTTGGCAAAAGGATGAACAGGATTAACGGGCAATGCATTAAGGCAACCATCCCTCTGCCTTTCCAGTCATTGGAATTCCATTCCCAGGCAACAAAAATCTCTGAAATACTCAGAAACTGGCATGTGACATCTCTTCTTCTTCCACTGCAGCAATGCACAGGGTTTGATTTTTATTTGGCTTGATTTAATAATTTCAGCCCCTCTTGTTGGGTCACTGATTCAGTAGTAGACAGTTTGGCTCCCACTACAGCTCAGCAAAGCCAAAGCAGACAGTTTGGCTGTAGGGCAAATGGGTGTCTGTCACCAAGAGCCATGCACATCCACTGATTTATGTACACAACCTATCATTTCAGCATGCCCCACCTGCATCTGGAGCTTCCTATTCATCCTTTCATTCTTACCCATCTCCACTTCATCATCTGCAAGGAAACGCATTCTGGAAGCATAATGAGAGAGGGAAGCCAAAAATTTCCCGAGATTCACGTCCAAGGAATATGGATTTAAATGAAAGGGCAGGGATGGACAGTGACCCACCTTTTAACAGGCAAATGATACAGTACCCAGGCTGAGAGTGCTGCCTTTAGAATCAGATCTGGATTTTAATCCTAGTTCTATCTCCTATTACTTGTTATAACATGGATTAGTTGCTTAATCTTTCCAATTTTTACTTTGCTTCTCTGTAAATTGAATGTTATGAATACACACCTCAATGGCTATTGTGGAAATTGAATGAAATAATGGAAGTAAAACTCTCAGCCTCAAATTTGCCCTTAGTTTGTTAATTGCATAAATTCTGGCCCTCGCTTTACATTTCAGGGTTGCTAACATTGGAGACACTCCCAAAAGGTGGTAGGTTTCACTAATGGATGTATTGAAAGGAATAGAAGCCATTGTTTTATAAGAATAATCCATCTTCCTGAGTTTAGATAAAGAAAACAAATAAAACATCCCCCCTCAAAAAAATGCTCAGTGAAATTATTATCGCCCGAAAAGTTAAGAAGGCAAGTTAGGAGGCCTAAACTTGAAACAGTATATCTAAAAGCAGGTTTGCTCAGAAATTCGAGGAGGAAATGGTTTGGTTGTCAAAATATGCTTCTGTCCTACTATCTAAATAGGAGCAGAGAGAGAATGAAAGACAAATGAAAGCAGATGGGCCGCTTAAGTAGGAGGAAAAGAAAGCTTTCCTTAGGAAAACAATTGGGGTTTTAGAGACAAGGTAGATGGATATAAAGGGAATGAAAAGACACACCCAGATCTAGCTGATCCCAAAGAAAAGATTAGGAGGAAGATCCAGCTATAATGACCCCTCCTCTCCCCACACTGGTTAAGGAATGTCAAGTTTGAAAGCATTGAAAGCCATCCTCTTACAGCTCTAGGAAGAGTCCCTGATAAGAGTTAACTGAAGAAACCACAAGCAGGAGACTGGCCAATCTGCCAGGTAGTTACAGAAATTTTGGACAGATTTGAGAGGGAAGACCCATCCAAAATACTCAATTACTAGGTAAGTTTCTGGGTGGAACCATTATTGTAAGCAAAGATACAGATAATACCTGTGATTGGAAAAGAACATGCCCAAGAAATCCATGGAAAGGTACAATCAAGAGAAGGCCTTTTAAAAATAAGGAAAGCAGGAGGTGCCTGGGTGGCTCAGTCGGTTAAGCATCGACTTTGGATTGGGTCATGATCTCACAGTTCATGAGTTTGAGCCCCACATAGGGCTCTGTGCTGACAGCTCAGAGCCTGGAACCTGCTTGCGATTCTGTGTCTCCCTCTCTCTCTGTCCCTCCCCTGCTTGTGTTCTCTCTCTCTCTCTCTCTCTCAAAATAATAATAATAATAAATTTTTTAAAAATTTTTTAAAAAATAAGGAAAGCAGGACAAAAAAAATAGATCAGGTGCAGGCCTCGGGTTATTGGTCTTAATGGAACTACACCTCCTAGGTTGGATTATTCCACTCATGGGAGTGAAGATGGAAATTTTCTTTCTGAATAGTGTGTGCTGGAAAGATCCTGAAATCTTTTATTTCTCAGCTCTCAGCATGTGGAATTTCTGAGACAAAATCTAATGGGGTATAATAGAAAAAGAATCCTAAAAATTTTAAGTTTTAATTTGTTTCCTAGGAGAGAAATACACCTTGAATTAAGTGGGGTGACTGGGGCTGCCACTGTTGTAAATTTCTAAATTTAACAAGAAAGAACATTTCAACATCCAGTCTCTAATGAAGCAAATGGCATTTAGGTGTGGGTTTCCCTCCCACCCACCCGTCCCAATTATGGTAAAGTAGTGCCATACATCCATAATGTCTTCATGGAAGATGCCTCCAAACTGAGTTTAAGTTCATGGGTTGTAGATCATGGAAAAGTGCCCTGGATAGACTGGATGGCATGCTGGTAAAAGTGACTGAAAGTTTCTCTGTCTACCCTGTTTCTCACAGTCTCTACTACAATCTCTGTGACATTAAATATAGAGTCATGGAGATATCATCTGGCCATGGATACCTGTGCTTCAAGATGGTAATTTGAATATGTTCTTCTAGAAGATGGTCATTTTCTCCAGAAGAAATTAAGTGATAATTTTGGTGTTCTAATAATTCCTTGAATTTATTAAATTCAGAGACTTTGAGTTGGATGAGTTAATCAAGGGCACCAAAGGAACAGCACTTGAAGGAACCCCAACTATAGCAGCCCTGAAAAATCCTTCCAACCCAGCCTGAGCAAATGTACCTGAGCAGTGCAGCTCCAGCCATTGTACTAAAGGGCCCCGTCAGACTTACAAAGCATATTCTGTCTCAATGCCTTCCTGCTTTCCAACTCCCCTCCCTGTTCCCAGCCACTTTCTTCTGGCACCTGGCTCCCTAAGCCTCCTCCCTAAGACTCCCTAAGGCTCCCCCCTTGCTCTTTCCCTCTCCCTTTCCCTCCCTGTGTGCCAACTGGCCTTCCAGTTCTGGGCTGTCCAACATGGTAGCCACATGTGGCTCTTGGACACTTGAAATGTGGCTCCTCTGAATTGAGATTTGCTGTAAGATTAAAATACGCACTGGATTTTTGAAGACTTAGTATGAAACTAAAATGTAAAGTACCTCACTAATAATTTTCATTTTGGTTACATGTTTAAATGATAATTTTTAATATATTGGGTTAAATATAATATATTAAATTAATTTTACCTGTTTCTTTTTCCTTTTTCAATGCAGCTACTAGAAATTTATTAATTACATATGTGGTCACATTATGTTTCTAATACAGGTCTAGTGCCCTGGGTCCCAAGCATCTCACTGCACCTTCTCCTGCTCCTGGTCTGCTAAAACACCCAAATCAACCTGAGTTTCCTTCTTCTGAATAAGTATAAATTTCAGTGTTCTTAGCTGGACAATTATTTTATAAGTGAACCATCCTAGTATGGTGCTAATGGTTGACAATGCTCAGTTTTGGCTCTCCACATACACTTACTAAACACCTACCATGGATATAGACATATTTAGGCGAAGTGGACATACTTGGAATCAGAAGATAGGTCTGCCATCCAGCAGTGGACAATCTAGCTGGGTATCACCATCTGATCAGAATAATCTGAATTGTTGCCATATCTTTCCCTAAAGGAATGAATCAAATAGGAATTCTAGGTACAATGGCAGAATAATGGAAACTGTTTATATTATGGTCATAGAGGAAGTTTCATGGAGCCTTTCAATTCATACCACATATGTCCATGTACTTCTTGCCCGCCACATTATCAAGCATTTGAAGAATTGTTTTCTCTTTCCCAACAAGAAATACAGGATACACGTTTCTCTGGTATAGATAGCATTGTGAAGAAAGTTAAATGACTTGAGCCAAGTTAGAAAATTTAAAACAAAATGTCAAAATACCTTCTACTTTTTTTCTTTGGTTTAAAGAGAGGAGTCTGGGGTCTCTGCCTTGACTGGTCCATCCTTCAACCTCTTCTCTATTTCTGCCCACAGGGAAAAAAAAAAAACAGAGCAAAACCAATTAAACAGGAGCCCCATTCAGAGAGGAAATACATCCTAAGATAAAGGTCCTTCCTTCTATTTCCTCCTTTCATTGATGAAGCCAATCATGACAGTTCAAGAAGCCAAGGATAATTTCATTTATAAATTGTACACTTTGGCCACATGGTTTTTAGCACAAATTAGGGATGGGGTTTAGTTTCAATTATCTTTGTTTTGAATTTGATTATTTTAAAAGAAGAATGTTTTCCTTGAAGCATTTCCTATTTGCAGCCTGAACATTTTCTGTTCACTGCTGTGTACAGGGTTGCCTTTTGGATATAAATGTCCATAATAGATCACAGTTTGGGGCTTAAAATGTCCATGTTTATCCAAAAATGTTTATTTCCTTTATCCTTCTACAAACACTATAGTCAATTTCTTTTCCTACCCTTTTTATCTCAAAGAAAACAAGTTTTATCATTTGAAAGTATCTCGTGCCATAAAACCAGATCAATATGAAAAGAAGGGTGTAATCACATAGATCAGTCTCAGACAAGAGATGCAGGATTTGGAGTGGAGAAAAATGAGATCTTCACAACCACAGTAATCAATTGCAAACAAAGAAAGCAAAGCCCAGGCTTCAGCAGAGATCTTACTCATTGGGATCTGGGCACTGGGACTGGGCTCCCTCCATCCACAAACAGAAAAGACTACTTTGTCTGCCTTCAGCAGTTCTAGCTAAGTCTGAGACCCAGGTTCTGATTATAATAAATCATTGATTTATTTTCCATGTCATGATAGACAACCCTAGCCCTGAGTCACACCCCTCTCCACTTTCTCATGTCTCCTTGTTTTCTTTTTCTTGTAAATGTTTATTTATTTATTGAGAGAGGGAGAGAGAACAAGCAGGGGAGAGGCAGAGAGAAAGGGAGAGAGAGAATCCCAAGCAGGCTCCAAGCCGTTAACACGGAGCCCAACGTGGGGCTCGATCTCACAAACCATGAGATCATGATCTGAGCTGAAATCAAGAGTCGGACGTTTAACCAACCAAGCCACCCTGGTGCCCCTCGTCTCCTTGTTTTCATGGTCACACTCTTCTCTCAGCCTAACACACTTCTCCCATGACCACCACCTTCCCTCTTTCACTCTATATCCATGCCTACTAACCTACATACCCTCCCATGTCCCTACTCAGCCAGAAGCCACTCTGAGGAGCCTTCCCTGACCAACCTTGCAACCACCCCTACCCTAGCCCCAGGAAGATGGAAGTTCTCCATTGTGTGCCCTCCTATTGCTCTTTGTACAGACCCCACTGTAGCACTGCTCACTGGTTTATTTGCCTGTAGGTTTTCCTCCTCCCAGGATGGTAAACCCTTGAGGTGAGAAACTGGATCTTGTTTAACATGATATCAATGGGGCCTACCTCAGCACCTGGAATTAGCAAGACAAGTAGCCAATATTTTTTGAATGAACGAATTCTCTTACGGGCTCAGGACAGTGATAGGTACCAAGGGTGATTAAACAAAATCCCTTCCTTACAGAGTCCTAGTTAGTTTCATGATGGAGTGGGTGATGGTTAAGTTCTAGACTGGGAGGTGGCGCACTGCAGGATTTCAAAGCAGCGAACCCGCAGGCCTAGAATAAAAGCCAGGGCACAATGTGAATGCCCATTCATTCATTCAGTAAATAGTTACTGTGGGCTGATGCTGATTTAAGGGCTGTGGATACATCAGAGAATAAGCCAGACAAAATTATTTGCCCTCATGAAACTTATTGGTAAGAGACAGATCAGCAACTTCAAACAACCCACTAGAAGGCACATACTAGCCCCATAAAAGGAACAGAGACACTGAATTTTGTTAATTCACTTCTTTCTGCTTCTTGTAGGATAGTATGAGCCAGCCGGTCAGTTCAGCAAATGAAAAAAAAAAAAAAAAGAAAAGAAAAAAAGGCATTTGCAAATGCCTCTGTGAGGCATACATTTGAAATTCTCCTTGCTTCATTCACATTCCCAAACAACTCCTTCCCACTCCACCTCTCCTTTGCTTCTCCAGTAAGGTTGCCTAGGTGACCATCCTGCCCAAGGTCAGTCCACAGGCAGTAATGGGGTTTGGGCCGCACATTGGTCACTGGTCTTAATTTTCAGTTTCTAGGCTCTGTGGTGTTGATGAATCAAATTAGAAATGGGTGTCATGTGATGTCCGTGGCAGGCCTCTGGCTTCTCACTTCTTTTGACATATTTCTGAGCATCCTAGTGATCACTGCTGAGCACACCAAGGGAGATAAATAAGCCACTCATTCATTCAACAAACATCTAATGAGCACCTACTAGAGTCCAGGCAATAGATCTGCTGCTGGAGATCCAATGGTGAGCCAAACAGATGAGCTTGCAGTATAGCAGGAAGGATAGGCATACACAAGAAAACAACCAACGGTAAATCCGCCATACAAATGAACTCCGTGGCCCGTGAGGAACTCCAACAAGAGAAACCAGCATACAGGTGTCTCCCTCGACTTCTTCTCCCGGACGGTACACACCCCCTTCACATCTTTATAGCATCTTCTTCCTCATGTAAGACCTGCTGCGTTCCCCCAGCAAAAGTTCAGTGCTTTGTGTCTCCATCTCAGCCTCTTCTGTCTCTCTGAGGAGTTACCATCCTCTAGCCTGCCTCTCTGGGCCATGAGCCCTCCTCCCACTCAGCTGAGTTTCCCACAGTGTAGTTGGGGGCGGGACTTCTCTAATTTGACGCGTAGTAGAATTACCTGGGGGAATTTTGGTGCCCCTCATGGTTAAGGGACTCCCCCAAACCAATTAAATTATGCTCCCTGGGGCTGAGTTCCAGAAAATTCCAATGTGCTGTGAAGTTTAAGAACCCATGAAGTATACATCTGTCTCCATTTCCTTACCTTCCTTTGCTTCTCCTACCAGAGCACAAACCCATTCCTATCCCCACCATTCCTCTGGTTACGAGTTCCCTTCTGTAAAACACCTGGATTCTCAGAGTCCCTCTGACTTGATATTTCTCTGGAATCTGACAATATTACTCCTTCTCTTTTCTGGAAATAACCTTTCCTTTGCTTCCATTGTACCATTTTCTCCTGTTTCTCTAGTTCATGCTTCTTTGCCTCCTTTGTCCCACTTTTTCTTACCTTTTTCCTCTTTCTTGCTTCTCAAGTGTGGGCATTTCCAGAGAAACTTCTCATCTCAGTCTACGTGTTGTACACCCACTCACAAGGTTTCAACAGCATCTTTGTGCAGAGGATCCTCAGATCTCTCCAGGCAAGACCTCTTCTCAGAGCCCTTGGCTTTAGTCCTACATATAAAACTGCCCACTAGAAATCCCCACCTGCTTGTCCTTCAGAATTCTCAAATGGATGTGTTCAAGTTGAACTTGTTATCCCCATGCCCCTTCAACCCATCACACACATACCAACTGTTTCCCCCAGCCTCAGAACCACCTTATTCATTTCCTAGCTCAGTTGCAAAAACTTCTACCTGCCTAGACACCCACCAGAAACTCAGGAATTGGCCTTCCCACCTCACTGTGTCTTCCCCCACATTCAATCAGGCTTCAAGTCCTGTGGAGCCTGCCTTCCTAACATCTCCCCACTTCACCACCCTTTTCGTTTCTCATCAGGATTAGCCTACCTGCTGTCTGTCTCATCCCAAGCCCCCTATTCCATCCCCTTTATGGCCACCAGAATCATCTCTATGAAATGCAAATCTAAGAGACATCTTCAGTGCAGTGCCCCTGGGGTTATTTCAGGATACATTTAAGGTTCTTCTCCTGGCACACACACATTTCTCTCCAGCCCCACCTCTTGCCATAGCCGTACTGAAGTACTGTGGTTCCCCAGATGTGTCTGTCTGGCTCAGTGCCTTTTGTACCTGCCTCACTCGGTTCTTTGTCTGATTCTTACACATTCTTCAAGACTCAGCTCAGAACTTCCTTCAGGAAGACTCTTGTATCAATTGAGATGTTTCCAGCTTCAACTAACAAAACATCAAACTGGAAATGTAATACAGCATTATATAGAGGTTTATTACCTCCCTAGAAAGGAGTGCACAGCAGGCAATTCCAGAGCTAGCTAATTGAGCAGCCTGATGATATCTGAGCTGCAGGCTGCCTTCTCTTTGTCTTGGCTTTCCCCAGATGGTCTCAGAATGCATGCCTTGACTCCAAACATCAGATCCACACAAAACCACATCTAAAGGCAGAAAGAAATGAAGGCTTCCCCTGGGACATCTTTTTTATCAGAGAAGAAAATATTTCCCAGCAGACTTTCCTACTGGTCCCATTACCATTGGGACCAGTAGGTCTAGGTTACCAACTTACCCTAGAGCAATCACTGGCAAAGGGAAAAGGGTTGCTGTGGTTTCCCTGTGACTAGGCGGAAAGCCCTCTTCTTTGAATGCATTCTGCCTTATATAGAGCAAAAGGTTCTATTGGCAAGGATGAATGGGGGAAATGGTAGTTGCATAACCTACCAATGGTTTTGGCCATGCTTTCTCTCCTAGCGTCCCTCGCTCACCACTCCTTCACGAGTGAATTGGGTGCTTTTCAAGTACTCTGTCATTGCACTTTTCAAACTATATCGTAGTGTTGGTTTACTTATCCGTCTCCTTACACTGCACTCCATACAGTTTATTCATCTCTGATTCTCCAACACCTACTAGCAAAGGCCTAGCACATAGCCTCAATAAAAATTCATTGTTTGGATGACTGATTGAATTAATTAGTGAAATGTTCAAGACACTTTCCACATAGTCTAGAACTGTGGTTGCATTAATGCTAATTATTTGACCCATCTATATAGTGATTATTACCCATCTAAAGAAACTGACATATGACCACATTGTTTGTGCTATTTGCTCCATGCAATTTCTGTTTTTATTGCTTTTGTGACTTATCCTATGGTTGGCTTTTTGTCTCTAGCAGCAACCAAATGACCACTTTCTTTATTAAATAGAGCCAATGTCTCTGGTTCCCCCAAAGGACCATGCTGGTGTTGAGCCTTTTTTTTTCCCCTCTGTCTGCCAAGCCAGCATAGATCAACACCATCTATCAATGTCCCATCTTTGGGTGGAACTTCAAAGGCAGGGTTTCCTTTTCTGGGTCAAGTTGACCTGTAACTTCCATCTTCTTCATACTAACTCTCAGTCTGTGGAACTGCATCATCTCTGCGAGTGGTCAGCAGCTTCTCATCCAGTGCCTTAGCAAATATTTATTGAGGGAATTAGTGAATGAATCATTTAACTGACTTGCATGTAATCTTCAAAAACAGTCATAGCAAACAAGAGTTCTTACTTAGAAGGTATTCTTCCACGGCAGAAACATCTTTAAAAATAACCAAATTAGCAGCTTTTATCAATGTTGACATTCTGTTCTTAAACTAATTACCTGCTTATGTAAGTGACCTTATTAAGAGCTGTTGACCCCTTTTAAAGCTATCTTTGGAAATCAAACTCAAACCCAAATACAATTATGATCTTGCCATGTTCAAAAATGGCATCTTGATATGGCCAGAATTTCCTATTGAATTCAGAAATCTAATTCAAATCCTTATGTTGGAAAAAGAAGGGATATAAATCAAATCCATAGATGAATAATGAATAAAAACAGCCATGGTTAACTTAGGCCTGGGAATAAAAACAGAAGTGCCAACTGAAGCACACACTGCTCTTTTTCTAATATGGAATGAACAGTAGCTGGTTGATGGAAATTTCGTTTTTGACATTTATATGGACAGTGGTTCCTTAGCAAAAAGAACTACAGAGCAATGTCATGTCAGTATCCCATGTGACAATAAGCACTATCCCTGTAGCAGAAATCATTCCCAACAACCTAGAGGATGCCCTCAGAACAGTCAAAACATCAAACAGAATGTTCTATTCAATGTTAGTGTCCAAGAAAACAAAGTCATGGAATCATGCCCCAAACTGCCAGGCTGGAGGACATGCCCTCACAGGTCTTGTCAGAGGATCAATGAGACCAAAGAGTAACTCAGCTATTAGATATGGTAACTCCTGCCGAAATAGGAACAGCATCCTCATGAGAACATGCCCAGGCACAGCTTCAAAACTTCAGCAATCAGAATTGGAGTTCATTTGGCCCAAGATGTAAATCAACCTGTGACACAAAGGAAAAGAACTCCCAGAAAACATTGCCTGTCACAGCAAACCAAAGGCCAGTCTTGGCTCACTGGATCATAAACTCCTGGAGAGCAGAAACAACTAGGTAGTGATAATATTATTTATAAATAATATCAAGGCTTGGGCTGACTCTGAAATGCACGTTCATAAAATTATCAAGTGAAGGTGAACTTTAGGACTTATTTAATCCAAATTCCTTATTTCACTAAAGATGAAATCAAGTTTTAAAGAGGGGAAGGTTTTTGCCTAATCTCATATGGCTGTCTGTCTCTTCCTCTCTCTCTCCCTCTCCCTCTCTCTCTTTCTGGACCCTTAACTCCAACCAAGGGCTCTTCCCACTTTATACCATAATTATAGTCCCTACCACGTTGCCCTGCCTGCAGTTGGCTTTCAAAAAAACGATGAACATGTCAATCATCATTATGTGTTAACACGGCCAGTTTCTGATTATATGGGGCTTAACACATATAATCTGGGGGGAGAGGAGGAGGGTCTTCTTTAAGAAAAAAAAATACAAAAGGAGGAATATAAAATTTGATACAAAAGTGAATATTTCTTTAGACTGAAGAACATACAACAAATTTCAAATATAACAAAGTTGACTAATCCTACCAGGATCACAGAACTCATAAATATCACATTCTTATTAAATAATTGCCTGACACATCTCTATAATACATTCTTCCCACACAGTTTTTGGCTCCATATGCTCTGATTAACTCTTCGTGCAATAACAATTGTATAATTTTTCTAAAGAGAAAACAAAATTCAGTCTTTCTTTTATAAAAAAAATTGTTTTGCATTATTCATTAATGGTTAGGAAAGTTACTTTCAGCTTCATAAGTTATTCTATTGCATTGAGTCCCATAATACAATAAATTACTCTTACGCTACACAATGATTCCAAGATGAATACATATAGGACTTTTGTTCAGGGAAACACTTGTTTCATCAGGCTGTCGCTTGCACACTTCTTTGTCTGCATCCACCAGCCTTCATCGGAACAAGGTATATCAGATTCACAAAAACGTGATCTGATATGCATGCAGAAAACATACAGCTTTGCATTCAGAATGAGCTCAGTGTTTGTACTACTGTTACAGGTGTGTGCCCTATAAACACAAGGATTCAGATGAAATTCTATTTTATGAGACTTCCCCTCATGATATAAGAGAATGTAAGGAGTGTTTATCAGTGTACATGCTACATTACTAAAATATATTTCTGACAGAAGGGAGCTTCCATTCTGACAGAGTTGATGAGCACAAAATTCTCCAATTACGGTTTGACACATCTGGTGATTCAAAGAATGTTTCACAGACTTGCATCTGGATGCACTTGGAACCTTGTGTCTTTTCACTTCCCCCTAGTTTCAGAGTGGGTGCTGAGGGGCACATGCATAATGGGGCACAGCCTCTAGCCCTGCACCGCAGTGAGTGGGAGGAGAATTTTGGAAAGCCTTCTACAGCGGGAGAGCTAACACTTACTTGACTCCACGTGCAGGCGCCTGAAAACCACATAAATATATCCCACTAAGCCAAACTCAGTTATCTCCAAGTTTACATCCCCTTTGCAGGATCCCAAACAGTTCACAACCATGTTAAAGTCACCTGACCCAAGGGGAGAGGAAAAAGACAGTGCCTTAACGGATTGTGGTTAAAATACTATTTTAAAATCTTTACAAAAACTTATACTCATGTGAACACAAAGCTGGAGACCCTCCTATGCCTTTGGAATGGGCCTCATCAATGAGGGGCCCTTGAAGCTTTATGAGTTTCAGGGTCCTTATGCCCTCTGCATACTGACCTTGGTATCATCCTTTGCAAAGACAGGGAGACAATCAGCAGTCATCTTGAAATGTGAGGACCGGGAGTGATCATATGGCCTGATGGAAAGTGTATTTGTCCTGCAGGGCTGCCCTAAGAGTATCACAAATGAAGTATCTTAAAATAACAGAAATTTGCCTCACAGTTCTGAGGCTAGAAGTCTGTAATCAGGGTGTTAGCAGGACCACGTTCTCCCCAGTGGCTCTAGAGAGGAATCCTTCCTTGCCTCTTCCAGCTTCTGCTGTTCCCAGGAATCCTTGCCGTGCTTCGCCTGCCGATACATCACTCCAGGCTCTGCCTCCTGTGCAGAGCTGAATGGCCCTGTGCGTGTCCTTCTCTGTGTCTTTTCTCCTCTTCTTAAAGGAGACCAATCATACTGGATTAGGGGCCCACCCTCATCCAGGATGACTTCATCTTAACTCATTACCTCTGCAACAGCCTTATTTCCAAATAAAATTACATTCTGAAGTACTGGGAGCTAGGACTTCAACATATCTTCTCTGGGGAACACAGGCCATAACAGAATGGAAACAATACTGAACTCATTATGCATCAACCCGGCACTGTGCGATTCTAAGCAACTCAGACTTATTATTCAGCAAACAGTGGCACTGAGAGTGTGCTGGGGTTTCCAGAGGAGTCTGATCAGGTAGCCACTCTCAGGGAGCAACCAGCCTGGGAGAGAGACAAGTCAACGAATGACACACAGGGTGGCTGTTGCTATATGGAGGCCCATGTGCACAGTGAGATAGGCCTGCTGTGGAGACAGCCTGTGAGCATGAGGGTTTGAGAAGTTCTGCACAATGCCGGTCTATTTGAACCTAGTCTTTAAGAATGCCTAGATGTTTACTGAATGGACAATAGAGGGGAAGAAATTCCAGGCAAGAGCGCTAGTGCATAAAGAGGCCTGGGTTAATGTGAAACCACGCTTTCAGGGAGAGTTTTGTGTAATTTTGAATGGTTGGAAGCAAAGCTGTATTTGACAGAATGGCAGATTAGACTTGGAAAGTAGGAGGAGCCAGGCCATGAAGGCTTTATAAACCATGATAAGGAGTCTGGCCTTTACCGTACAGAGGGGGAGAGGCAGGGCACTAAGAGGAAAATGACTCAACTGGGTTTGCGTTCCAAGAAAATTGCTTCGGCGCAGCGTGGAGGGTGGGCTGGACAGAGATGGCAAGTGGGGGGGTCTCACTGCGAAACTTCTGGAGATGCACAGGCCCACATCTTCTTTATTCTCCTCAGCAGCCCCTCCAGATGCACGTGCAATCTGTGGGGACTGGGGCACAGAGAGGGAGGAGCTGCCACAGCTCACCAGCCACAGGCCAGTGCGCGTGTGCTTAGTGCACATGGCCTTCCCTCTCAAGCAGCAATACACGAGCAGAGTCTGTGTGAAGTAAAGGAATGGCACAGAAAGATATCTGGGAAGGAGCATTCCGGGTTGTTCAGGATGATAGGAAATCATTTGATTAGTATTTCCTCTCAGTTTTAAGGTAAGTTTCAGAGAGGTTATAGGACTTGTCTGACTTGCAATGGTTAAAGTAACAGATAACCCCCCAAATCTCAGGGCTTTAATGTGATAGAAGCCATGTTTTACTCACTGGAAATCCAGAGCAAGTGTTCCTGACTGGCCAGGCCTTTCCTCCAAGCAGTGATTCAGAGGTTAAGCCCTAGCCTCTTAGAGTTTTACCTCTCATTACCAAGGTCAATTCAAAGTCATGGCATTGTGGGGAATTTTAACGTACCAGTTGGGATCCACTTCCGCTCATGGTACTTTGGCAAGAACACAGTCCTGTGCCACAATGAACCACAAAGGACGAGTGTGCAGAAAGAAGAGAATCAGCATGGAATCAGCCAGCAGTGTCCTCCACAGTTACCTAATGACTAGATCAAGATTTGAACTTAGGGCTCTGGACCTCCAGAGTCAAGGCTCCTTATCCTTGCCCTCATCTGTCTCCCGATGTGAGCTGTTCTTTTGCCATCATCGGAAAGCCTGCTTCCTGCCCTGGCAGCTCAGCTTGGCCTCTGCCTGCCGTACCACCTGCCTGTTTCCGGGTGTTCTCTGCTCCCAGACTTCCTTTCCCTGTGTTTGGATCATGCACCAAGTGTGCTGTTTCCCCCATTGTCTGAGCTTAGTCCTCCATGTGCCGAGGGTCTGCCTGCCACACTGGACCTGCGCCCGGGGTCCTTCTGCCCAGCATCTGCTGCACCCCAATGGACAGGCTTCTCCCAATATAGCTTGGCTTTGTGGCAATTAAGGGGCTATTTTCAGTGTTCAATGCAGACACTAGTTGGAAAATCAATGCACAAGCATTCACAAGCAGTTGACCATAATAGTTAAAAGAAAGTTACTTCAGGTACTTTTCAGAGAATAAAAAAAGACAACCCTAACATTTAAATACATTGAAAGTCACCAGAACCTCTATGTGGAGACTCAAGCCTGGAGTATGTGAGTGAATGGAGTCTCAGAGTACAGTCACTGCATGTATCTAGGACCACAAAGAGCCTGGAATTTGGAATGGATGGTTTAGAACACCCATGCCATGCCCAGAAGGCAGCTCAAGTACATCTATCATGATGGAAGGCTGGGGTCTCATCTTTGCGTATAAAAGAGAAGACACGTTAACACATGACACACTCATAGAGGATTCAGAAGTTCAATGCATTTTGTTCTAAACCCACGTTTTATCTCATCTTATATTATGGTTTTATTTTCATAATCCTAACAGAGCACATAGCAGTTTCTTAATACATATTTGCTAAATGAAAAATAACTTATGGATGTATGAATAGATGGAAGCCAGGACAGAAAACAAGGTTTCCCAATTCTTGGTGTGTGTGAGTAGATGAATTTATGAGCAACAAACATGAAGATGGGGGATTTGGGAAGATAATTTACCATCATAATTTAATAAACCTTATAACAGAGTTAATCTGCTTTTGTTATGTACATGTGGGACTGTATGATTAATAAGGTGTAAATGTTAAGCAATCCTAGAGGTGGGGTCAGGGACCCAGCCCACCCTCTGAGGTCCTCCCACCTTATGGGCTTTGGGGAGCCTGACCCTTCACACTCACACTAGTGTCTGGGAACATACTCCCTTCACACAAGGTCTTTTAGACAATGCCCCGCAAAGGAATAGACCTGAGAAAAGAAAGAAAAAGAGCAGAAAAGCAAAGAAAGGTAAGAAAATATAAAGAAAAGGAAAACAGGGGCACCTGGGTGGCTCAGTCGGTTCAGCGTCTGACTTCGGCTCAGGTCATGATCTCACGGCTTGTGGGTTCGAGCCCCGCGTTGGGCTCTGTGATGACAGCTCAGAGCCTGCAGCCTGCTTCGGATTCTGTGCCTCGTTCTCTCTCTCTCTGCCCCTCCCCTGCTCATGCTGTCTCTCTCTGTCTCAAAAATAAACATTAAAAAAAAATTTTTTTTTTAAGAAAAACGAAGAAAAAAAAGAATCTTGATTCTTTTAATTATGGGTCACATGTGTGCACACATGTGTGTATTCTTGCCAATGTCCTATAGAGTGGAAGTGGATCTCAACTGGTACATTAGAATTCCCCACACCCGGTCCCCCATTCTGCCATGCCTTTGAATTGACCTTGGTAACGAGAAATAAAACTCTAAGAGGCTAGGGCTTAACCTCTGAATCACTGCTTGGAGGAAAGGTCTGGCCAGTCAGGAACACTTGCCCTGGATTTCCAGTGAGCAAAACATGTGTTTCTATCATGTTAAAGCCCTGAGATTTGGGGGGTTATCTGTTACTTTAACCATTAAAAGTCAGAAAAGTCCTATAACCTCTCTGAAACTTACCTTAAAACTGAGAAGAAATACTAATCAAATGATTTCCTATCATCCTGAACAACCTGGAATGCTCCTTCCCAGATATCTTTCTGTGCTGTTCCTTTACTTCACACAGACTCTGCTCGTGTATTGCTGCTCGAGAGGGGAGTGCCATGGCCATTCTGTCTGAAATATCACTCCTTTTCATGTCACCCACCATTGTTTTTCTTCTAAATTTACCTCCCACCTCAAGTTTATTGAGCTATAATTGAAATAGAGTAAACTGCACATATCCAAACTGTGAATTTAATCGTTTTGACATATGTATATCCTCTTGTCCTGCTCTAATTTTCTTCTTGGCATTTATTACTATCCGTTTCATTTGTTTGTTTATAATCTGTCTCCACCACTAGAATAAAAGTTCCATTATAATATAAATACTGTTTCTTTGGAGCTTAGAATAGTATCTGATCTGTAGGAGGCACTCACTCAATATTTGTTGGATGGATGGATAGATGGATGGATGGATGGATGGATGCCGCAAAGCCCAGTTAGAAGAAAAGGAACACAAAGTCAAGGACAGACTAAAGCAGCCTGGGTGACTCCATGTGGAGCCAGTCCTAGGCTGGCTGTCTTTAGGGTCTTCTCCATCTAATTGGTCCAAGAGTAGAGAAGCCAAATGCATTCCTGCCTGCATTTCAGACTGTTGGGGATAGCTGCCGGGAATCCTGAGTTGAAAAGGATTCTAAGGCGACAGCTATCTGGGCTTCACAGAAATGAAGGTAGTGATCCATTAATGATGTCTGTCTTGGGAAGGGAAGTAAGTGATGGTAGGCATATTTGCAATCCTTTTCCTAGAAACTACTGTGGGGCTGAACCTGCTGGTGGGGGGTAAATCTTCTCAACGGTGGACAGAAGCAAGCCACAGAGGATGGGGGAAGGCAGGACTTGACAGTAACATTTTGAAATGTCATTTACCACCTGTACTGACTGTGACTACACTAAGGCTGACAGTCCTGTGATTAAACACACTGAGATGATTAGTCTGAATGGGCTTTGGGCTCCTGGCTTCTTTCCCATTGATTTTCAATGGGCAATAATAACACGCTGATAAATTCTACACAGGAAAGCGATGCAAGGACACAGAGGACTTTCACGCGCACCTTAACCAGACTTATGTTTGCCCATGACAATGGTCACATTTCACTAAATTAGTACTTGTGCCAGCCCCCTTTTTGTTTCTGCAGTATGATTTCTTTTCAATGGATGGTTTGAAATAAAGCAATTGAAGCTTGATGAAGACTCATCTGACAGTAATTAAAGGTAAAGACTAAGCCTTCAAGTTTTGAATCTTGCTGTGAGTAATTCAGCCTTGTTATAGCACGCCATAAAGCTGAGGGTCTGTTATTACCATAAAGCGTCCCTTGCAAAATCATTTTGTATTTGTCCAAGACTAAGCATTTCTTTCTCTATTAGAAAGAAGAAAGCCACTTTCCTCCAGCCAAATTTAAAGCCTAGATGCTGCCTAATATTCCGTAAGGTCTTTGAACAGTTCAGAGCCTGAAACAACACAGTATAAATGAGGTGTTTAACTTCTTGAGGCTTCCCCCCAAAGGTCACTGAGTCCAAGTCTCTCCCTGGAAGAACGTCAAGAGCTTGCCGGTCCTTCCAGCCAGTCTTCAGCATTATTTGCAAACTTGTAACATTTGCAATGGCCATACTTGAGTATCCTGCCGCCCTGCCACTGCCAGGATGAACCAGACCCAAGTTGGTGTATGTGTGTGTGCATATTCATATCCACAGCCACATCCATTTTTAGGGCCTCTAAGTATCTTTGAGTACATTTTTATTATATTTTCCACAAAAGTTTTGTCTATGGTGGGAAGGGGTTATTACTAAGTACCTCTTATTTTGGGATACTCTTAGATAGATTTTCTAAATTTCATTTTTTAAATGTATTTCCTGGGGCGCCTGGGTGGCTCAGTTGGTTAAGCGGCTGACTTCGGCTCAGGTCATGATCTCGCAGTCCGTGAGTTCAAGCCCCGCGTCGGGCTCTGTGCTGACAGCTCGGAGCCTGGAGCCTGTTTCAGATTCTGTGTCTCCCTCTCTCTCTGACCCTCCCCCATTCATGCTCTGTCTCTCTCTGTCTCAAAAATAAATAAACGTTTAAAATAAAAATGTATTTCCTGATAGATATACATTCAATTGTTTTTGTTGTCCTTCTTCTTGTTTTTGTCAGTTGTTCATCCAGCCACTTGGCTAAACTTTTGTACTGACTCTAATAATTTATCTGCCGATGCCTTTGGGTTTTCTCTGCAGACTATTTTAAATTCTGTTATGACTTTTAGGACTCTTTCACTCTGATCTTCTTCCTTCCCCTTACTGACCTAGTCAGGACACTACTACAACATGAAACAGAAGTGAAGGAAGAATGGTAAGCCCTCTAGTCTTATTCCTGATATTAAAGAGAATATTTTCAATACTTCTCCATTACTTATGATGTTTGTTTGCTGTTGGAGTGCTTTTACAGATTTTCTGAAGTTAATGAAGTTACTTCCTTTTGAAAATTCTTCCTAGTTGCTAAGAATTTATGTCATGAACACATGTTGAATTTTAACAGTACAGTTTTCTATAACTGTTGAGATAATTGTATCATTTTCTTCCCTTTAATTTATTAATGTATTGAATCATAGTAATTGACTTTCTAATGTTAAAACTAACTTTACATTTTGGGGATAATTCCAGCTCACTCATGATGTATTATTACATTTCTATGTTGCTGAATTCAGTTTGCTAATATTTTTGTGTAGAATGTGCCTATGTTCATAAACATAGGCATATGACATTGGATTTAGTTTGCATTTCTTGTGCCATCCTTGCCAAGTTTGCTGTTAAGATTAGGCTACACTCATACATTCTGGAATAATTTTTGTAAGAATGACATTATTTGTTCCTTGAATGTTTGATATCATTTAGCAAAACTGCCTGGAGCTGGATAACTTTTTGTGGGGATATTTCATACTATTGCTTGAATATTTTTATTTATTATAGAGCTATTCATATTTTCTATTTCCTTTTGAATCACTTTTGGTGATTTTTCTAAGGTTTGTCAATTTTATCTAAATTTTTCAGTGTGTTGGCATTAAGTTGTTCAAAAGACTATTTTCTTTTTATTATATGTAATCATGTTTTTTACATTTAATAGATGCAGCAGGGCTCCTGGGTGGCTCAGTTGGTTAAGCATCTGACTTCGGCTCAGGTCATGATCTTGCGGTCCGTGGGTTCGAGTCCCGTGTCGGGCTCTGTGCTGACAGCTCAGAGCCTGGAGCCTGTTTCAGATTCTGTGTCTCCCTCTCCTTCTGACCCTCCCCCATTCATGCTCTGTCTCTCTCTGTCTCAAAAATAAATAAACGTTGGGGCGCCTGGGTGGCTCAGTCGGTTAAGTGTCCGACTTCAGCTCAGGTCACGATCTCACGATCTCACGGTCCGCAAGTTCAAGCCCCGCGTCGGGCTCTGGGCTGATGATAGCCCAGAGCCTGGAGCATAAACGTTAAAAAAAAATTATAAATAAATAAATAAATAAACGTTAAAAAATTTTTAATATATGCAGCTATTTTTTACATTTTTACATTACACAATCTTCACATTTACATCAGAAAGTCAATTACTATTGTTAACTTGTGCCTCCTCTTTCTCTCTCTTTCATTAATTTTGCAGAGAGTGTTAATTTTTTTAGCCTTTTGAAAAATCTTTGGTTTTGTGGATATTCTTTATTATGTGTTCATTATCTGCTTTAATCTTTGTTGTTTCCTTCCTCCTACTTTTTTTTCAAGTTCATTTATTTATTTTTAGAGACTGAGAACAAGCAGGGGAGTGGCAGAGAGAGAGAGGGAGAGAGAGAATCCCAAGCAGGCTCCACACCGTCAGCACAGAGAACCGACTGAGCCACCAGACTCCCCGCTTCCTTCTACTTTCTTTGAGTTTACTTCACTGCCCTTTTCTAATATCCTAAGAAGAATGTTTAGTTCATTAAT
The DNA here is from genome assembly GCF_014898765.1 of Herpailurus yagouaroundi. Classification (NCBI taxonomy): domain Eukaryota; kingdom Metazoa; phylum Chordata; class Mammalia; order Carnivora; family Felidae; genus Herpailurus; species Herpailurus yagouaroundi. The sequence goes on from NW_024412417.1 coordinate 9,338,759, forward strand.
ATTCTGCCATAATTCTTATCTGACTGTTCTTTAGATTCTAAGGGCATAAGAATTAGACGTAAAGGTATTTTTGACAATATATTCATATACATAGAAAATATAAAAGAATGTACCTATAAATTATTAAAGTAACTAAGTGGATTTAGCCAGATTGCTAGATAAATATGCCAAGATCAGTCTAAGAAAAGAAATTATCTTTCCAAATGCTGGCAACAAATATTGGGAAACAAATTATTTTAAGAAAGATAATTCTTAAAGTAGTGTCAAAACCATCCAGTATCTATAAATTTAACAAAATATGTACAAAGCATTACTGACAGAATTGTTAAAGACCTAAGCAAATCAAAGGATTCCTACCCACTGATCAGGGATACCTGCTTTATATTTATACTGCTGTGGGCAATAAACCTTTATTGTGCTAAGGCAATGAAATGTAGAGATTTATTTGTTGCAGTAGCTATTGTTACTGTAGTGTAAGTATTTGGGCTGAAAATGCGTGCCAATATAATGCAATTTTCTCAATGATCAGTATAACCCCTAAAAATGATGTTTTTATTAGGTTCCATTTCAAAGAGTTTTAATTAAAAATCATCCTCTCTTTTTTCAGCCCTCACTCTGCCCATTTAAGAAGCTGAGAGGCTTTCCTATTTGTTAGGCCTCAGGGATGGGTTGAGCCAAATTGGTCCTAAGATCACTCTCAGGTCTGAGGCGGGAAATCCTGGGAAGAACACACCTTTCATCTTCTCTCTGTCTCTGAGTGTCTAAAACAGTCTTATTAAGGGGCAGAGTATCAGAAATAAATCTGCCACCCTGCCCATTGGCGCTTCATAGAACATCTACTCTAACCTTAGCTTCTGGTGAGTGAGCAGCTGAAGGTGTGATCCTTCCCCTCCCCCAGCTACTTGGGCATGGTGCTGAAATCTAGTCGATTCATTGGTTTGTCAGGGACCAATCAGATTCTGGTGCTGGAAGATCATTCAGATCCATTTCTAGCCGTCTTCAGGCTGATAAGTAAACAGGGAAAGCAATCTCTAATGAAGCCAGAGAGTGGTGCTCATTTCTAGAGAAACTCAGACACCAGAGAGCATTTGGGGTGAGAGAACGTAAGGGACTGACAGTGTTCCGGTCCCCTGGAGGCCTGGCTGTCTTTCCTGTAACTGAGTCCTGTGACTCTGATAGGCTTCCAGTGAATTCCTTCTTATCTGTGCTAATTCAGATTGGCTTTTGTTGTTTGTAATAAATAGACCCTGATGGAGACAGCGTGATGACGGTATTCAGCCAGGAGTCTGAAGAAGACATGAGCCCTGTCTTCTCTCAGTTATCCTTCTGTCAGAGTATAATTCCCAAAATATTAAAAACCTAATTTTCATATAGACAAGAAAGCGCAAGTCAAGGTTTTATTGAGTCCATGACTGAGGGAGCCGGGAGGATGACGATGTTGGATCAGAAGAGAATATGAGAAAACAGGAGTGCAGAGTAACATTACACATCCAGATACAAAACTGGTTCACACCCAAGAAGTCAGTGAAACCGTAAGATTTCAGGTTGTCCTGTCCACTTGGGCAGAAAATAAAATCAGCGCCATCTAAGTAGCACTGCACCAGGTCTGAGCCCAAATCAGTGGTATAATCTATGTTGCATTCCCAGAGAGAGTGAGCGGACCCTCAGGCCAGCTTCTCTGGATCAGTGCTTCCCAGACTGTATACAAATACAGACTTCTGGGCCCTGCCCTCAGAAATTCTGATTCAGTAGGTCTTGGGCTTGGCCTGAAATTTCACATTTTAGCAAGTTCCCAGGTGACAGTGCTAGTCAGCAAACCACATTTTAAGTAGCACAGCCTTAGATGACATTAAAAGGTCGTGTAATAACCCTTTTGCTTATTGCTAAGTATTGAATAATTTTTCTTAACCCTCCACCCAAGGTCCCCAAGGGAGAGCTAAGCCTCCAGATGAAGAAAAGCAAAGCAAGGCAAATAGCACTTTGCTCTTGGCTGAAGATTTGCGTTCAAAACTGAGTGAAGGACTTAGATGAACACAGCTAGGTCATATGGAGGAGTCTTTTTTCCTATGCTAGGTAGGTCTCAGTAGCATCGAACCAGGAAAGCAAGCACTTGGCCATTTTTCCCCAAGCTCCTATCTGAATCTTTGGTCTTATCGCAATGCAAGGAAAAACTTATTCAGGCCACACCAGCCGGTGACAGAGAAGAAGAAACTAAAGAGAGAGGCAGAAAGCAAATTCCTTCCAAAATCGAGAACCACACTGGTCTAGGCTGCCTTCCCAGGAAGCCTGAGTTTGGTGCCGCAGTAAGAAGGCAGTTTCCAAACGCGAGAGGAGAGAGGACAATTGGGCCTTCTCCCAAGGCAACAGCCCTGACCCTTCTTACTATTCTGGCTCCAGGAGCTAAGGTTGCCAGGTAAATTACAGGACATTTGACTACATTGATGTTTCAAATAAATAACAACTTTTAATGTAAGTATGTCTCAGATACTGCATAGGACACATACACACTACAAAAAAAAAGTATTCATTTTTCTATCTGATTCACCTGGGCATCCTGTATTTTTATTTGGTATTCTAACAATACCAACTTTATGGCTATTGTGAGGACTAAATGTGATGATAAATATAAAGTTTTTAAAACACAGAAAGCAGGGTGCCCTAGTGGCTCACTCAGCTAAGCATCTGACTTCAGCTCAGGTCATGATCTCATCCCTCATGAGTTCAAGCCCCACATTGGGCTCGCAGCTCTCAGCGCAGAGCCCGCTTCGGTTCCTGTCTCCCTCTTTCCCTGCCCCTCCCCAGCTCGTGCTTTCTCTCTGTCTCAAAAAAAAAAAAAAAAAAAATCAAAACATCAAAAAAAAAAAATGTTTTTAAAACACCCAGAAAGCATTTCATACATGTTAGTTACTAACAGCTTTCCAGTTGTACAGAAGGTAAGTCTTAGAAAGTAACCTGCCAATACTGGACAGCAGGTGTTATGTGCTGAATTGTGCCCCCCGACAGTTTATATGCTGGAGCCCTAACTCCCAGTACCTCAGAATGTGACTGAATTTGGAGAGAGGGCCTTTTAAAGAGGTAATTAAGTTAAAACAAGGCTGTAAAGATGGGTCCTAATGCAATCTGACTGGTGTCTGTGTAAGAAGAGGAAATTTAGACACAAAAAGAGGCCAAAGTTGTGAGAAAATTAATTTCTGTTGTTTAAGCCACCCGGTCTGTGGCATTTTATTATGGCAGCCCCAGCAAACTAAGAGAACAAATAAGGGGCCAAGGTGGGGTTCAAACTCAGGTGGCTGGGCACCAATGGTTAAGTACTGCTGGACCAGTAAACGTGACCACTAAAGTGTGAAGTCAGCACGGGCCCATCCCAACATGTAAAACAAACTGTCAACAGTGACAATGAGTCCATCTGTTTCACCATCCGCATCCTCCACTCGCCACCATCTCCTCCGAGACTCAAGTTCACTGTTCTGATGGAGTCTCTGCTCTAGACCATTCTGTACTTCACCTCCCACCTCCCTGTATGTTCCTGGCCACTGAAAATCCCTTACTGATAGTGACCAGAGTTATCTTCTGATGGTTCCGGGTGCACAGAGTAGCACTCGATTAACAGTCGTCATGCTGTCGCTACAGCTTGATACAGGGGTGTTGAGTGAATGCATGAGTAACAGAATGAATGGCATCCGCCTGGCTCTCAGTCCCATGCTCTGTGGTACCTGCTTATCCTCATGCCTAGACTGCCATGCTGTTCCTACCTGTCCCCATCAAAGCGAAAGTTTTGTGATTGGCCCTTATTTCTTGTTTGTCTTTATTTCTCTCTGAGCTCTGTGACTGAGTGTGTGTGTGTGTGTGTGTGTGTGTGAGAGAGAGAGACAGACAGAGGGAGAAACAGAGAGACAGAGAGACAGAGACAAAGATTAGGAGAGACCGGAAGAGAAAGAAAATTGGAGGGAGTCCCCCTATTCTCATCTGGTTGCTCGGTTTTTTGTAAGATCAGATGCTGTTACAGGTAAAAACACAGACTGTTTTTTCCCCTAACCTTACCAATATAAATATGCCTAAAGGCTATGCATGAAACATTTCCAATTAAAGTTGTAAATAAATGTGTCACTAGAATGTTGAATGCCTGAATTTCAAACCAGAGTAAACACTAAAACTGGAATAGAACACAACAAACTACTTAGCTCTACTGGAGGGAAACGTGTTCTCCAAGAGAATAGCCATTTGGCAGCTAACTGACCTGTCATTCGTCCAAAGTTCCTGTTACGGGTTGAATTGTGTCTCCCCACCCCCATCCCAAAATATGTAGAAGTCCTGACCCCTAGTGCCTGAAAATGTGGCCTTATTTGGAAATAGAGTCCTCATAGATATAATCAGTTTAAGTGAGATAAAGCCACGCTGGCTTAGGGTGGGCCCTTAATCCAATACAATCTATCTTTTCATGAAGAAGAGAGGCACACATAGGGTGAATGCCATGTGACAACAGAAAAGATAGGGAAGTGAGGCTGCTTCAAGCCAAGGGACCCCAAGGATTGGTGGCCACCACCAAGAGCCAGAAGAGGCAAGGAAGGATTCTCCCCAGAGTCTCAGAGGGAGCAAGGCCCTACCGACACCTTGAGGTAGACTTCTGGCCTCCAGAACTATGTGACAATGAGTTCTTTTTTAAACCACCCAGTTTGCGGTATCATGACAACCCTAGGAAATCAAGACACCACCCCTTTGCTTTCCTGGGCTTGTCTGGATGAAAATATCTTCAGTGGCTTTGTAAAATTTTGCAGGTAGTTATGTTGCAGTTATCTGTTGCTGCATAACTAACAAAAACTTAACGGCTTAAGACAACTTAGTATTTTATCTCAAGACTCTACTGATCAGAATTCAGAAAAGACACAGAAGGACAGCTCATTTCTGCCTCACAGTGTCCATGGTCTCATCTGGGGAGACTTGAATGGCTGGGGCAGGAATGTGTGAGAGATGACCTCTCTCCATGTTGCCAACCTGGACTTCTGCACAGCACAGTGACTTCAGGGTCATTGAAACACCGTTACGTAGCTCAGGACCCTGGGACAGAGTGCTCTAAGGGACCAATGCAGGGGCTGCCAGTTCCCATAAAAGTTAATCTCAGAACCATAAAAGCTAGTCTCATCATAGTCTACTGGTCCAAGCAGTCACAGGCCACCCCCAGATTCAAGAGGAGGAGAAATCAACTTCCCCAAAGAGAAGAACTGTCCAAGAATGTGCAACCATCTTGAATCCTCATGCATGCTCTGTTTTACATAATCCTAAAACATGTGTGGATACAGGGCGGTTTCTTCTTATGATGGCAGAAGTCATAAGTGTGTCAGACCCAGTGTGTCTGACTTCAAAAACCCAGGGGGAATGTCTGATGTGAACAAGCGTTGGGTCTGAGGGGGGGCACAATTCTCTCCAACGGAGCATCTTTTCCACTGCTCGCAACTTCATGAAGTACCAGAAAGGGTCAAAACAATCTAGAACATCAAAATGCAAACCCAGAAAGGATACAAGAAGTTTTTCCTTCAAACTTGCAAATTATACGGTGTGAGCAAGCTCAATAAACACTGTGCAGAACCTGGAGTGGGATGGATGGAGGGAGTGATATTCGCTTCTTGTTTGGCGAGTCTCTTCTACCCAAGAGGTGGAAAATCTTCCAAAACAGGATCTGTTGTTTGATCTTCGCTCTATGCTTTCTTTGTAAACGGACGGGGAAGGAACCAGAGGGGGGAGCCCAGAAAGAGGAGACCTTTCCTAATCCACCTTCTTGCACTCAGACCATGGGGTCAGGTGCGCTTGGGTTTGAATCCCCTTCCCAGCTGTGTCACCCTGGCAGGTCACTTCACATCTCACGCTTCTTGTCTTTACCTGCAAAATAGGGATACAATTGCTGGCCCAGTGGGGTTGTTATGAGCAATAGATTAGCTCATGTTGGAAAACGCATGTAAAGCAATTAGCCTAGGGTTTGACGTGGAGAAATGATACACATTTGTCGTAATGGTCATCGTTCTCATCTTCATCATTGGCATCACCAGGGCCCTGTGATGAAAGATGAAACTCTAAAAGGGACTGCCAGTGGGAATAGTGGATCACTTTGGGGGTTGGAATTATAGGTGCTTTTTCTTTTTTAACTCCATGTAAAATGAACATGCATTTGTTTTTCTAAACAGAAAATAATAGAGAAGTTATTTCTTAAGGCTTATCAGTGTCCTTTGGGGGTTACCTTTAGGTCACACTGGTGAAAGCTCTCTTTCTATTTCCCACCCTTCCTGTCCAAGGAGGAACAGCTTCATAGGCTGCAGCACCCATAGCAGTGGGGCCCGGACAGCCCCTGGGAATCTGGCAGCTGCAGAGAACAAAGCACCCCCCCTCCCATCCTGATGCATTCCAGATTTGGCCACAGCTTCTCCAGACACCAGACAGAAACGTGGGCTCTAGACTGCCAAATACGGAGCAAAATACTTGAGGCCAACCACAGCCAGTACTAGGGTGGGAGAAGCGAGGTGCAAAGTACAAGGGGGTGCCGACCACGCACTCTCCCAATGGCACTGAGAGTACCTCCTTACGTTTGCACCCTAGGGACCTCCCTCGTGCTGTCCTAGTGCCAGTTGTGATCCCAACATCACCATGCCCAGGAAGCCAGGAGTCCAAGAAGCTCCTACCTACCATCCCCAGTGCCTGGAAGAGGAAAAGATTTTGTGAGACGATTCCTTGTGATATGGTGGGGTGCTGCCTAGACACCTGTCGGCAAAGCTACAGTCCAGAAACCTGGGGATGTCTGCGCCAGAGGGAGTAAGTTGGCCTCTGGCTCTCAACAGCGGAAACAGTGTGGTCGTATTCTGTCCAGCTCCTGGGGTTATGGTGCCCTCTGGTATGGTCAGCCTGACCCCTGGACAGCACAGTGCATGCCTTTTCTCTACCCATGAGGTTCTGCAGGGGGACTCTCGGGTCCAAACCAAACACATCTCCTCACCAGGAGCTGAGCCCATCACAGTGACTTTCTTCACCAAGGGTGCTGGGCCCCATTCAGTACTGACCTTCTCTTTCTGTTTATCTTCAGGAACCTCCCCTCTCTTAATTATACAGAGATCTGTGATAGTATTATCTCCTCCAGAGCATCGGACCCAGCCCTGCTCCCCGTTGCCACTCTCCTCTGCCTGCCAGGACGGCAGCCACCGCTACCTCAGGCCCCGGAGTGATCCCTCTGGCTTCTTCTATGGTCTTTTTGGTTTGCGTAGGTCAGAATAATTTTTAGTGTTGAAAGCGGTGGATGATTAATTTCTGCTAACGATTTTCTACCTCGCCTCCTAAACTCCTTTCAGTAACTCCAACCACCATTTCAGCATTAAATGATTCATGCTTCACTTGTTTGCCAAAGGAATTCCCTACCCGTTTATCTATGTAGCTCACTGAGACCTCTCTTTGTCCTTACCACGTTTCCCGCTCTTCTTCTCTGACCTTTAGTATTTTCGAGCCCTCCTTCCTGGCCTCCAGCACTGTCCATGTTCCTGCTCCGTGTGCTACTCCCACCTCTTGGAGCCCAAAAAGACCAGTGATAATAAAAAGAAAGTCTTATTCTGTCTTTGGCATGCTTCGTGAGTCCCTGTCAATAACTAGCAATTTAACAGGTGTCACTTTTACTAAAGATCATCTTCACCAATTCTGCTCCCCCCAGCTGGGTTCCCTGAATGGTTCTTGCTAAGTACAAGCGATTCCTCTTGTCATGTCTGCTCAGCTTGTTTGCCTCGCTCAGCGATGAATGACACTTGGGTCTCAAGAAATAGACCCCAGTGTGTCCTGAAGCTGTTCGTGTCATGGCCAAACTGTGACAGATTTCCCCACTGTTTCCACTTACCACCGGGGTCAGCACTACACAATCAGACCTCAGCTCGAGCTGACTGAAGTTTGTCTCGCTAACCATGAAACAATCCAACGCAGTCTGGCCTCCTCTTCCTCTGGCAGTGGCCATGTTTCTGGAAGCCAGCGTTATTGTCTGAAAGGCCATCTCTTTCTCCCACACTCAGGCCCGCAGATACACATGGCTGAGCTAACAGGGAGGTAGAGAATCCGGGCTGACAAACGTTACAGAGAATTAGCACCTGGCACCCACACACTTTATTCTGAGTCCTGAACCACCTCTGAGTCAAAGCCCGTCTTTCCACTTGTTTGTGTTTGCAAAATGACATGAAACCTGACAAGTAATGGAGAACATGAGAGTATATTCAAAGCCTCCAAGGAGTGCTTGCTACCCACAGCATGAGAAAAGGAGGCTGGTGACACAGATGTTAAAAGCATTTCCAAAATTGGCATCTGGCCAAAGACTCTCAGTGTTCTTGTGAGATGATCATCCTGTTGGTAACTTAAGATTGGCAGTGTGTTTGGTTCCATTAACTCCAAATCAAGATGAGCAGTTTCTAAATTACTTTCCCCTCATAAACAAACATTGTGTCTCTAGGAAAAAAATTAAAGAGGATTTGTGTGGATGAAGAAATGTCCCCAGGCAGGAAAATACAGGAAGACCATGCTTATACGACGCTGAATAAATGGCTTGAAAAGGGCCAAACCGTTGGGAACAATGACTTAACAGAATCTACTGATGTCAGACTCTGCCTGAAGGAGCCAACGGAAGTGGGATTTTTTTACCCCCTCACTGTCTGATTCTGGTCCGTTAAAAACATGACCCTTTTGGGGAGGAGCCAAGATGGCGGAAGAACATGGAAGATTTTGTGTGTCTCACGTCCATGAAATACAGCCAGACCAGCATTAAACCATCCTACACACCTAGAAAACTGATCACAGGATTAAGACAACAATCTGCACAACCTGAACCACAGAATTCAGCAGGTATGCGGCATGGAGAGCTGAGCTTGGGCAGCAAGAAGCTGCAAAAGGTAGGGAACCGCTTTTGCGGGCGGAGAGAGGATGGAGACTGGGGAGCCAGGGGAGAATACGGGAAAAGCACCCCTCCCCAAAAGCAACTGGAGAGAAAGTGGAATATTGGAAACAGCCGCAGGGACTAAACTAAAAAGGGAGAAAGGAGAAAAGAGAAAGGAGAAAGGATAAAGGAGAGCGTTTAAATTCCATTAAGACTGTAAACAAGGGGAGCACAAAGCCTGCAACTCCGCAGCTCCATAACTAGAGGTGCTCTGGTAGGAAGGGCGAATCCCCGGGAACAAAGTGGGGTCCGGGAGGTTCTCAGGCCACACGGGGAAAAGCGGTTCCACTGCTGGAAGGACATTTGGTAGAAACTGTTGAATCCACCTGGTCCCAGCAGACCCCAGAAGGCGGCCACATTTGCTGGTGCTGAGGCAAGGTTGTTAAGGGTGAAGCCTGATGCCAGATGTGTGTTGTGATTTTCCATAATCCCTGAAAAGCTGCTGCTACACTGTTTTGCGAACATTTTCTGGATGGGCAGGCACCTGGCTGCAGTCTCGGGGCACCGGCAACAACAGGGTCCAGGGGGCATTCCTGGGTGCAGCCAATATTCGTCCATTGCTCATTCAGACATTGCTTGGTGAGACCCTCCTGCAGAGGGGCGGAACGGGTCAAAGCCACAGTCCTTCATAAGTAAGGGGCTGGGGAAAATAGCCACATCCGACACAAAACTCAGGAGAGAGGTACTGCCTGGGGCCTGGTCACGGAGAGTGAAAAAGCAGGGAGTGGACGAGAGCTGAAGACAGAGGAGAGGTGCACAATTGCTGATCCGGGAAAACACAGTGGGTAACTGGGTGGCGCCATTTTCACTTCTCATGCAAATGCGCATACTCACCTACGAGCGCCACAACAACCCACCCCAGTAGGCTAGCAGCGCCATCTAGTGGAGAGCAGAGCTATCACACTGAGCCCCGCCCAACTGAGCCAACTTCACTTCTTCAAGAAAACAAGTCTCACCACCAGCTTAGTTTATGGACCATAAAGAGCTACATAGACTGACTTCTAGGGGAAAACTAAGCAATTTCAGTCCGACTTCAATCTGTTAGCAGGTTCATCTATTCAATTTTCTATCTTTTTTTTTCTTTTCTTTTTCTCTTTTACAATTCTTTTCTTTTTCTTGAATACAGAAAAAGAAAAAATTCATTTCTATTTTCAAATTTTATTAAAAATATCTTTCTTGAATTTTTATTACTATATTTTTTACTGTTGTGTAAATTTGTTCAAATTCTACTTTACTTCCATCATTTTATTTTAGTCTACTTCAGTGTATTCACCTTTTCAAATTTTCAAACAATTTCCTTTTTTTTGTTTCTTCTCTTTTTTGTTTCTTTTATTTTTCTTGAATGCAGAAAGAGAAAAACTTCATCTTTACTTTCAATTTCTATTAAAAATATTTTCATTTAATTTTTATTACTATATATTTTGCTTTTGGTAAACTTTTTCAATCTATTTTACTTCCATCATTTTATTTTAGTCAATACAGTGTATTCACTCTTTCAAATTTTCAAATGATTTCTTTTTTTATCTTTTTCTTTTTCATTTCTTTTCTTTTTTCTTAAATACAGAAAACAAAAAAATTCATGTTTATTTTTAATTTTTATTAAAAATATTTTTCTTTAATTTTTTCTACTATATTCTTTACTTTTGTGTATATTTTTTCAAATTCTACTTTACCCCCATCATCTCATTTTAGTCTACTTCAGTGTATCCATTTTTTCAAATTCTCAAATGATTTCCTTCCAGCCCACTTCTTTTTTTCTCTAATCTGTCAAATCACTTTCAACACCCAGAGAAAATCATACCTAGGATCTAGCATCATCTATTTGATTTTTGTGTGTGTGTATTTTTAATTTTTAATTTTAATATTTTTTAATTTTAATTTAATTTCAATTTTTCTACCTCATTAATTCCTTTTCTCCCTTCAAAATGACAAAACAAAGGAATTCGCCCCAAAAGAAAGAGCATGAAGAAACGACAGCCAGGGATTTAACCAATACAGATACAAGCAAGATGTCTGAACCAGAATTTCGAATCACAATTAGAAGAATATTAGCTGGAGTCAAAAATAGATTAGAATCCCTTTCTGCAGAGATAAAAGAAGTAAAAAATAGCCAGAATGAAATTAAAAATGCCATAACTAAGCTGCAATCACGGATGGATGCAGTGGCGGCAAGGATGGACGAGGCAGAACAGAGAATCAGGGATATAGAGAACAAACCTATAGAGAATAATGAAGCAGAAAAAAAAAGAGGGAGAGTAAGGCAAAAGAGCACAATTTAAGAATGAGAGAAATCAGTTACTCATTAAAAAGAAACAATATCAGAAACATAGGGGTGTCAGAGGAGGAAGAGAGAGAAATAGGGGTAGAAGGGTTATGTGAGCAAATCATAGCAGAAAACTTTCCTAACCTGGAGAAAGACACAGACATCAAAATCCAGGAAGCACAGAGGAACCCCATTAGATTCAACAAAAACCGACCATCAACAAGGCATATCATAGTCAAATTCACAAAATACTTAGGCAAGGAGAGAATCACGAAAGCAGCAAGGGAAAAAAAGTCCCTAACCTACAAGGGAAGACAGATCAGGTTTGCAGCAGACCTATCCACAGAAACTTGGCAGTCCAGAAAGGAGTGGCGGGATATATTCAGTGTGCTGAATCAGAAAACTATGCAGCCAAGAATTCTTTATCCAGCAAGGCTGTCATTCAAAATAGAAGGAGAGATTAAAAGGTTCCCAGACAAACAAAAATTAAAGGAGTTTGTGACCACTAAACCAGCCCTGAAAATTTTAAGGGGGACTTTCTGAGGGGAGAAAAGATGGAAAAAAAAAAACCAAAGGATTAAAGTACTCACTCTAAACGTCAATGGACCCAATGCTCCAATCAAAAGACATAGGGTAACAGAATAGATAAGAAAACAAGATCCATCTATATGGTGTTTACAAGAGACCCACTTTAGACCTAAAGACACCTTCAGATTGACAGTAAGGGGATGGAGAACCATCTCTCGTGCTAATGGTCAACAAAAGAAAGCTGGAGTAGCCCTACTTATATCAGACAATCTAGACTTTAAGGTAAAGACTGTATCAAGAGATGCAGAAGGGCATTATAGCATAATCAAGGGGTCTATCCACAAAGAAGACCTAACAATTGTACACATTTATGCACCAAATGTGAGAGCACCGAAATATAAAAGTCAATTGATCACAAACATAAAGAAACTCATCAACAGTAATACCATAATAGTAGGAGACTTCAACATCCCACTCACAGCAATGGACAGATCATTTAATCAAAAAATCAACTACGAAACAATGGCTTTGAATGACACACTGGACCAGATGGACTTAACAGATATATTCAGAACATTTCATCCTAAAGCAGCAGAATATACATTCTTCTCCAGTGCACATGGAATGTTCTCCAGTATAGACCATATACTGGGACACAAATCAGCCCTAAGTAAATACAAAAAGATCGAGATCATACTGTGCATATTTTCAGACCACAATGCTATGAAACTTGAAATCAACCACAAGAAAAAAATTGGAAAGGTAACAAATACTTGGAGACTGAAGAACATCCTACTAAAGAATGAACGGGCTAACCAAGAAGTTAAAGAGGAAATTAAAAAGTTCATGGAAACCAATGAAAATGATAACACCATAACCCAAAACCTCTGGGACGCAGCAAAGGCAGTCATAAGAGGAAAGTATATAGCAATCCAAGCCTTTCTAAAGAAGGAAGAAAGATCTCAGATACACAACCTAACCTTACGCCTTAAGGAGCTGGAAAAAGAACAGCAAATAAAACCCCAAACCAGCAGAAGACAGGAAATAATAAAGATTAGAGCAGAAGTTAATGTTTGAAACCCAAAAAAACCAGCAGAACAGATCAATGAAACCAGAAGCTGGTTCTTTGAAAGAATTAACAAAATTGATAAACCACTAGCCAGTTTGATCAAAAAGAAAAAGGAAAAGACCCAAATAAAGAAAATCAAGAATGAAAGAGGAGAGATCACAACCAACACAGCAGAAATAAAAACACTAATAAGATAATATTAAGAGCAATTATATGCCAATAAAATGGGCAATCTGGAAGAAATGGACAAATTCCTAGAAACATATGCACTACCAAAACTGAAACAGGAGGAAATAGAAAATTTGAACAGACCCATAACCAGTAAGGAAATCAAATTAGTCATCAAAAATCTCCCAAAAAACAAGAGTCCAGGGCCAGATGGATTTCCAGGGGAATTCTACGAAGCATTTGAGGAAGAGTTAACACCTATTTATTCTCTTGAAGGTATTCTAAAAAATAGAAATGGAAGGAAAACTTCCAAACTCTTTCTACGAAGCCAGCATTACCTTGATTCCAAAACCAGACAGAGACCACACTAAAAAGGAGAACTATAGACCAATTTCCCTGATGAACATGGATGCAAAAATCCTCAACAAGATATTAGCCAACTGGATCCAACAATACATTAAAAAAATGATTCACCACGACCAAATGGGATTTATAACTGGGATGCAGGGCCAGTTCAATATCTGCAAAACAATTGACATGATTCATCACATCAATAAAAGAAAGGACAAGAACCATATGATCCTCTCAATAGATGCAGAGAAAGCATTTGACAAAATACAGCATCCTTTCTTGATAAAAACCCTCAAGAAAGTAGGGATAGAAGGAGCATACCGCTAGATCATAAAAGCCATATATGAACAACCCAAAGCTAATATCATCCTCAATGGGGAAAAGCTGAGAGCTTTCCCCCTAAGGTCAGGAACAAGACAGGGATTTCCACTCTCGCCACTGTTATTCAACATAGTATTGGAAGTCTTAGCCTCAGCAATCAGACAACACAAAGAAATAAAAGGCATCCAAATTGGCCAGGAGGAGGTCAAACTTTCATTCTTTGCAGATGACATGATACTCTATATGGAAAACCAAAAAAACTCCACAAAAAAAACTGCTATAATTGATTCATGAATTCAGCAAAGTTTCAGGATATAAAATCAATGCACAGAAATAGGTTGTATTCCTATACACCAACAATGAAGCGACAGAAAGAGAAATCAAGAAATCGATTCCATTTATAGTTGCACAAAAAACCATAAAATACCTAGGAATAAATCAAATCAAAGAGGTCAAAAATCTATACACTGAAAACTATAGAAAGCTTATGAAAGAAATTGAAGAAGACACAACAAAATAGAAAAAGTTTCCATGCTCCTGGATAGGAAGAACAAATATTATTAAAATGTTGATACTACCCAAAGCCATCTACATATTCAATGAAATCCTTATCAAAATAACACCAGCATTCTTCACAGAGCTAGAACAAATAATCCTAAAATTTGTATGGAACCACAAAAACCCCGAATAGCCAAAGCAATCTTGAAAAAGAAAACCAAAGCAGGAGGCATCACAATACCAGACTTCAAGCTATACTACAAAGCTGTAATCATCAAGACAGTATGGTACTGGCACAAGCACAGGCACTCAGATCAATGGAACCGAAAGAGAAATATAGCCAGAAATATACCCAATTAATCTTTGACAAAGCAGGAAAGAATATCCAATGGAATAAATACAGTCTCTTCAGCAAGTGGTGCTGGGAAAACTGGACGGTGACATGAAGAATGAGCCTGGACCACTTTCTTACACCATTCACAAAATAAACTCAAAATGGATGAAAGACCTAAATGTAGGACAGGAAGCCACCAAAATCCTTGAGGAGAAAGCAGGCAAAAATCTCTTTGATCTTGCCCACAGCAACTTCTTATTCAACACGTCTCTGGAGGCAAGGGAAACAAAAGCAAAAATGAACTACTGGGACCTGATCAAAATAAAAAGCTTCTGCACAGGAAGGAAACAATCAGCAAAACTAAAAGGCAACTGACAGAATGGGAGAAGATATTTGCAAATGACATATCAGATAAAGGACTAGTATCCAAAATCTATAACGAACTTATCAAACTCAACACCCAAAAAGCAAATAATCCAGTGAAGAAATGGGCAAAAGACATGAATAGACACTTCTCCAAAGAAGACATCCAGATGGCCAACAGAGACATGAAAAAATGCTCAACATCACTCTCATCATCAGGGAAATACAAATTAAAACCACAGTGAGATACCACCTTACACCTGTCAGAATGGCTAACATTAACAACTCAGGCAACAACAGATGTTGGTGAGGATGCAGAGAAAGAGGATCTCTTTTGCATTGTTGGTGGCAACGCAAGATGGTGCAGCCACTCTGGAAAATAGTATGGAGGTTCCTCAAAAAACTAAAAATAGAACTACCCTACAACCCAGCAATTGCACTACTAGGCATTTACCCACGGGATACAGGTGTGCTGTTTCGAAGGGACACATGCACCCCCATGTTTATAGCAGTACTATCAACAATAGCCAAAGGATGGAAAGAGCCCAAGTGTCCATTGATGGATGAATGGATAAAGACAATGTGGTGTGTATACACACACACACACACACACACACACACACACACACACACACACTGGAGTATTACTCGGCAGTCAAAAAGAATGAAATCTTGCCATTTGCAACTACGTGGATGGAACTGGAGGGTATTATGCGAAGTGAAGTTAGTCAGTCAGAGAAAGACAAAAGTCATCTGATTTCAGTCATATGAGGACTTTAAGAGTCAAAACTTTAAGGAAAGGGAAACAAAAATAATATAAATACCAGGAAGGGGACAAAACAGAAGAGACTCAAAAATATGGAGAACAAACTGAGGGTTGCTGGAGGGGTTGTGGGAGGGGGATGGGGTAAATGGGTAAGAGGCATTAAGGAATCTACTACTGAAAGCATTGTTGCACTATATGCTAACTAATTTGGATGTAAAGTTTAAAAAATAAAAAATTAAATTAAAATAATTAATTAATTAATTAATTAATTAAAACATGACCCTTTTTGCCTGTCAGTGCCCTCTTCCTCTAAGGTCTGCTTATTTGGCCCACTCTAGGTGATTCAATATTCACTATTCTATCGGCATGTTCCAAAGACATTTATTGAGCACCTACACCATTTATAGCACTGGGTTGGGCCCAGCAGAAATGCAGGGTGAAAAAACAAAGGAATGCAGAGTGAAAAATCTAGTCTGTACTCACAGAGATATTAGAGTAACCAGGGAGACAGGCAATTGGAAAAATAACTAAAAGGCAAGAAAGAAGGTTATCCTTGTTAGTAAAGAGATATAAGAAAGAACAAAGAAAGCAATTAAGTCTGACTTGATGATGTTTATTTTCACCTAAGTCATGTTAAAGTTAGTTGCCTAACGTGGGGGGGAGAGGGGAGAGGGCAGTGAAAAGGGGGGCATTGCTCCCCAAGAGGGAGGTATAGTATGCTATGTTTCCCTAACTCATGTTCATGTCACATGGTGCCTTCACTCATGGTAAACTGGTAAATCCCTCCCTTACCACAATTTGTAAAATGCTGGGGAAAGGCATTTATTATGCAGAGGAAGATGTGTTTGGAATGAGAGGTCAGGTGTGATGGAAAGGGGCCTGGATATTACTTGTTCAAGGAAACTGAGTCTTCTTGGCTACATTTGGGTTTCTCTGAAGCAGAAATAGCTGTCTGGTTAGGGCCTGCTGGTGTGTTTCACGTGAGGCAGAGCTGGTTGCTCGGGATGTAACCCAGCCTGAATACAAATGAAGGACATCTCACAAAAGCCTTTGTTTTCCTTAGCTGGTAAGAGTGCTGACCCACATGTCCATGGACACAAAACAAATATTTGGAGCCAAAACTTATCAACAACACGTTGCAAAAACTACTGTGACCCTACTGCTAAAGGAGTCATCTGTAAAAGACACATTTCCCATTTACCAATCCAAACATGCCAATCACAAAGGTGAATGAAAATAGTTCAAAGGAAGGGCACCTGGATGGCTCAGTCGGTTATAGGCCCGACTCTTGGATTGTCTCAGGTCATTATCTCACAGTCGTGGCTGTGCACTGACCCTGTGGAGACTACCTGGGATTCTTTTTCTCTGCATCTCTCTCTGCCTCTCCCCCACTCATACATGCTGTCCTTCTCTCTCTCAAAATAAATAAATAAAACTTTAAAAAAAAAGAAAAGAAAATACTTCAAAGGAAAAATAAGACATTTTACTCCTTTGAAAACAAGAATACGTTCCAGATAATAAAAAAGTAAAACTTTGTCAGAATATCGCTCTTCATATTAAATTAGTCCATTAATTTTGTCCACAATCCAAACATATTTTCCAAATCTGAGTTGTGTCCAAACATGCCTGACTGAGTAATAGGCCACCTGAGAAGAATGACCACGTGGGGCGGGTTTCCGCCAGCATTTCTAGCAGCTAATATTTGTGCCCTGTTTGCCGTTTGCAAAATGCTTTTCTATTGGTGGCCTCACTTAATCCTCAAAGCGATCCTATTAGGAGGTTAGGACAATGATGACTCCCTTTTGGTGCATGAGGAAACTGAGCCTTGCAGACGTAGCGATGTGCTGCCTGAGTTCAGCAAGCGCTGCGGGGGGAGTATCTGCTAAGGAGCGTGAGAATTGGCCCTGACACTTCAGCTCCGACGTCCTTCCCACCGCCCCCCCTCCAACACACACACTATCTCCTGGGACAAGCGCCAGCTGCTTGAAGTCCCAGAAGTCCCAAAGGGGCAAGCAATCTCTCAGCCCTCTCATTAATGCAATTATTTATTCACTCATTTAACAAACCTTCACTGAATGTTACTAGGCACAAGGAATAGGGTGGGGACACAAAATACATACCTTCATCCTCATCCAGTTCAAAGTCAACTGCAGAAGACACACAACTGAACAAACATTAACAGTAGAGTGTGGTTTTCTATCACAGGGTAGACATGAAGGTGCTACCCTAAACTCAGTGCCCCGTAGTATGTACCATTCAACTGTCCTGGGGCTCTGCTGCCTTTTCGATAACGTTAACAACCATTTACTGCCTACTAGGTGCCAGGCACTGTATTTGGCTTAGATCCATTGTCTCACTGAATTCTCGCTATAACTTCTGCATGTAGGCTTAGGATTCCATTTCATAGAGGAAGACCCTGGAACTCAGAGAGATTGAGTAACTTGATAGTCGTTACATATCGCCATATAAAAAAAATCTCCCAAAACTTAGTGGCTTAAAACAACATTTACTATCTCACAGTTTCTGTGAGTCAAGAATCACAGCACGGCTTAGCTAGGTCCTCTGGCTTAGGGTCTCTCACGAAGCTATAGTCGAGGTATTAGCAGGAACCACATTCATGTCAAGGCTCCACTGGGTAAGAATCTGATTTCAAGCTCACTCACATAGTTACTGGAGGATTCAGTTCCTCATGGACTACTGGGCCGAGGGCTCCAATTCCACACCACTTGGCTGGAGGTTGCCTTCAGTCACATGAGCCTCTTCATGGCAGTTTGCTTCATCAGAGGCAGAGAAAGAGAGAGAACCAGATATCACAGTCTTTTACAGCCTAATCTCCATGGTGACATCCCATGAATTTTACCATATTCTACTCAGTCAACACTAGTTCCAATACACACACACACACACACACACACACACACACACACACACACACAAAGTGGGGGTTACACAAGGGAGTAGATATCAGGAGGTGGTGATTACTGGATGCCATTTGGGGAGCAACCTACTCTACTTGCCAAGAGCTGGCTTGTGACATATCCAGAACCTAAATGTCTGACTTGTCAAATCCATGCTCAACACATCACCTGGCAACCCT
>NW_024412417.1:9357557-9367167 GCF_014898765.1 Herpailurus yagouaroundi
GACACTTAACCGACTGCGCCACCCAGGTGCCCCTAGGCAGACATTTAAATTCTCATTTTATAAAGAGGAAAACTAAAATTAATAGAGTATAAGCGACTCCTGGATTTGTGTAAGTCATTAGAGTTTTTAGTGTTGACGTTTAATGACATTTTAGTTGGAGCTTAAATGATTTTCCCCAGCTTACCCCAAATGGAGCCTGGATGCAGGTTTTCTGCTTCCAAATCCCAAGAAGCCCAATGCCATGATTATCTGATTCATTGATTTCCACCTGTTTTCTATTTTGTTTTAAGTCACTATTATGGTTCTGATGCTATGCTGGCCATAGAGGACATAGAAGACAAGGAAAATAGAAGACAGGGTCTTCATAGGCACGTCCTGACCCACATTCATCTGCACAAGGCAGTGTCCAAAGATCTTAAGGCCTCCTAACTCCCATCAGAGGGGTCCTCAGGCTCCCACAGCTTCCCTGATTGCAGCTGCCATGCCACCATGATAGTGACATTGGAAATGAGGCAAAGAGGAGCTCCCACAACTTTGGGACGGCCTCTCACATTGCCGGATGCACATCTCACAGTCCTGCCCATGTGTCACAAGGTGGCTTTGGAAAGAGTTAGAAGTGGGAAAATGTCCATCCAGTACTCAAAGGCAACATCGATCTTACTTTTTTCATTCCTTTGAAGATAGCTTTGGCTCTTCCTCTTCAGTCCCCAGTCACATCCAATCACTAAGGACACTCAACGATCTTTCAGGTCCACCCTCTGTTGCCTGGTCAACATCCCCGCCTCCTTATTCAGTGGTTTCCCTGTCTCTAGTCTCCACCCTGAAATCCACTCTCCATGGCATCCAGAGTGAGCTTTCTAAACTCAGATCTGATCAGGAAACTCTCCTGCTTCAAACTTTCAATCAAGGTCCATTGCTCTCAGCGTAAAGTGATATCCCTTATCCTAGAAGGCAAGGCTCTGCCGAGCAGGCTCCTCTCCTTTCTTCACCAGTCTGAGCCGTGAACACGTTCTTGTATTCTTTCTACCCCAGCCGCACTGACTAGGCATGGCCAGGGGCTCTTGTGTATTATGTGCTCTCTCATTTTCTAGCTATCCTGCCCCCACCCCCTTTACCTGGTCAAGACATCCAACTCAACCCTTGTAGGCCCACTCTTCATGAAAGCTTTCCCTGTGTGTGTCCAGGGGTGGATTTGGTATCCTTCTTTGTCATGCCATAGAATGCCTTGTGCCTGTCACATGTCTTTGTTATTGTGTGCTCAGTGCCAGGAGGACAGCGCCTTGTCTTCTATTTTCCTTGTCTTCTATGTCCTCTATGGCCAGCATAGCATCAGGACCATAATAGTGACTTAAAACAAAAATCTGTTGAATGAGTGAATGAATGAATGAATGCAACCCCTTCTCCCATGTTCCCAGCATTAAAGACTTCCAGTAGAAGGGGCACCTGTCTAGCTCAGTCGATTAAGCGTCCAACTTCAGCTCAGGTCATGATCTCATGATTCACGAGTTCGAATCCCGCATCAGGCTCTGCTGACAGCTCAGAGCCCGGAGGCTGCTTCAGATTCTGTGTCTCTGTCTGCTTCTCCCCTGCTCGCTCTCTCTCTCTCTCTCTCTCTCTCTCTCAAAACTAAACATTTAAAAAATTGTTTAAAGACTTCCAGGTGCTTGTTCATCAACCCACAGGTCACCAAGCTTTTTTCGGTCCTGATGCCTCTGGAGAGATCGTCCAGTTCTTGGTGGGCTTCTTACGATGTGGAGCAACCTATTCATTCATTTACTCTGTCAAGAAACATTTGTGCCAGGCATGTGCTGGATGCTGGAACAGAATCAAAGATGAGTTAAGCACATAAAGTCCAGACTAAAATGAGTTCTTAGTCTGGTGTGTGGAGCTTATGCTATTTGAAAGAGCTCCTTGGGGGAATAATAGGTTCATGTTTATAAAGCACCTTAATAAAGACACCACCTTGGTATTACTATTCTTTCTCGAATACATCACTTTAGCCACTGTAACAATACCAGCCTATTCTAGAATATTATAATCATCTACTGTTCCATTTCATTTTACTGTTTAAATTTCAGGGTATGTGGCTAGTAGCTAGCAATACCCCCTCTGAGTTGATGACGGCATATACAGAGAAGCCACAACATTATTGTTTGGAATTGTTTTTCAGATGGTAATAATTTTTGGAGTTACTGTTAAAACATAATACAGGTCAATAACGCAGTCAGTAATATACTTTAACGTGTCATGACCCTTTCTCCATACCCTTCTAGTTAAAACATAAAAAATAAAAATCTTTCTCAGAAGCCTAGGTGAACTTCTACGGGATTTTAAGCCATCATCATTGGAGTTTGTACAATTAATTCGCCAGGCTGCCCCAACCCACAGGAATCGAGGAAATGCCCTGGCAGGATGAGACTGGCCCTTTTCTCCTCCAGTCGATAAAAAGTAGATAAATTAATTTATTCACATTTTAATTTTCCTCTCACTAGTTTTAATATTAACAATAGCATGAATTATGTAACACTGATTTATCACTGACCATATGCCAGGCACTGTATTAAATGCTTTCTATTTACCGCCTACAGCAGCCTTAAAAAAAAACTGGTGCTCTTGCCATCCCATTGTACAGTTGAGGATCCGGAGCTCGATCAAAGTCAGATACGTTATCCAAGGTCACACATGTCCTAAGTGGCAGGGCAGGAATCCAACCTCGGATCATCCTACCATAAGAACTCACATTTTAAACCTCTGCGCCCTCAATTCTCTTCATTTCAGAAATATCTGAGGTGACTTAGGAAACACATCCTGTACACACGATAGCAAATCAGTGAAGTAAAGAGATAAAGAGAAAATTTAAGGTGGAAACAAATAAGATGAAGCTGGAATTAGCATACAAAATATATACCCACAGAGTCCTGAGTACTTTAGAGAAGAAAGCAGCAAATGTAGCTCTGTGTTTCTCCATCAAAGACGGAAATGTGTTCATTTACATGCTTTACAGTATTCATAAAATGAAAAACAAACTCAGGGAAAAAAAAAAAAAACCTCTATCCTGGTACTGAGACTTACAGAAAATGTCTCACTTGAGGCTCTTAAAAAGGGCTGTGTGATGTAATGATCGACAGACCGTCACCGTCAACAGCATCCCTGAAGCAAATGTGGCCATGGTTCTGGGAGGCCGTGTTGTGGATCCATTTATGACACATCTCAGCGCAGTGAAATGGCTTCGCACCAAACCTCAGGTGGTAAGATCCAAATCCAGATTGTACAGTTTTCCAGTGGCCTGGCTGAATCCCAGGAGGCAAAGCTTCATAAACACAGTCCTAACACTAAGGGTTCAGGCATTCCATGGCACCAGCCAAAGGCAGGCCTATGTCCTTCGACTGGGTGTCTGCGTATGATCACACTTCCATGAAGATCCAGAAGGTACATGCACCCCACCTCACCGCTCTGCAGAGCCAGACACAGGAGAACCCTCATAGCAGGGCTCGGATTCCCTCAGAAAATGATTCTGGGCGTGTCAGGGTAATGTGGGCGACCAAGCCCCTAAAACCTTACTCCACACAGCCTGGCTATGATCATTTCAGCCCAGAAAAAAATTAATCAGCTGTTTCCAAACTCTAGGCACAGTCATTAAAAAACAAACAAACAAACAAACAAACAAAAAACAATAAATACACCAATTATAACGGATCCTGAATACCTAACTTTAAGCAATGTCACTTCCTGACAAACTCTCCAACATAAAGCAGTAACTGAATACACCAATTTGTTGAGAGGGTTGTTAGGACAAGTTAGATGTTGGAAGATATTTAAGATATGGTCAATGAGATTCAACCATAGCTTCTGGAACAACTGTTTTCCCACCTGTTTTGAAAGAAGCTTCCAGAATCTAAGCTTGGTATCCTAGGGTCTTAGAGCCAACTTTGTCACTTGACAGGACACCATTCCTGGACCCAACCAGGGGTCTACCTATGTGCTCAGTGAGATTGTTGGGCAGGCTATGCTACTGTGCTTTAAAGTACTATGTGGTCTTTGAACTATTTTGGTCCTACATCCAATCAGTAAACTATTTTAAATATAAGTAAATATTTTGAGTACATATAAATATAGCATATTATGTGTGTCATTTACCGTACTAGATTGTTATCAACTCCTGTGGATTATATGTATCAATTACTGTACTAATGTCTTACAAAAGCAGTGCAAAACATTCATTACAACAGACGTTGAGAGGGATATGATATCAAAAAAATATGACCGAAGTTCTCTGGAAGTTCTACTATTTTCTCCTCATCCCCTATTATATCCTCTTTGGAGGCCTCCATCCTCCTCTTTGGAGGCTACCATCATACAGTAAGGAGCTAGGTAGGCCTTCTCTGGACCATTTCCTAGCATTTCATGTAGGGGTTCCGTGGCCCAGCCGCAGCCCATCTCCCCAGCCTTATCCCTGCTGAGGCTCTCCACCCACACCCAATTCTCCTTCACATTGGCACGCACCCCACCAGCACCACCAGCCAGAAGAGGCATGGGGTAAATTCTCCCCTAGGGTGTCTGGAGGAAACACATCTCTGCACATACCTTGACTTCAGCCCAGGGATACTGAGTTCAGACTCCTGGCCTTCAGAAGTGTGAGAGAATAAATTTCAGTTGGTTTAAGCCACCACATTTGTGGTAATATGTTATAACAGCCACAGGAAATTAAGACACCTATTAAGAGCTTTGGGGGAAGGAGACAGGAGCTAATGATAGAAATAAAGTTGGGGGGCGTGAGCTCGGCACCCAATTCCTCTCCGGTCTTAAGCGTGCCCAAGACTTTCACTTCCACTTTCCAGGGAAATCAGTATCTCCTCACCCCTAGAAACCCCCTCACCACCACAAACTGGCACTTCTTTGAAAGCTCCATCACCCCAGACAGATGATGGATATTTCTAAGATGACCACATCCCCACCATTCACTGAGGTCCAGCAAAAATAATTCTTTGTGAGGCTCCTCAGCTAGCTGACCCTGCCATGACTTCTTGCTTGCTATTATCACTAAATATAAGTTCTTATGGACACCATCTTCACGTTCATTCTCATCCCCACGCCTCCTTGGGTTTTAGCTCCCTGGGCCCAAACTCCTCTCTTTTGGTCTTTCTTTTCTCTCTGCAGTTGGAAGAATTCTAAAGATGTCCTCTCCAAAATCCCCATGACCCCATCATTCAAACACTAATGTAAGTACTACTGTGAAGAGACCTCAGGTAGAATTAAGGTAAGTGATCAGTTGACTTTAAGATTGGGAGAGTAGTCTGGATTATCCAGGTGGAACCAATGTAGTCACTTCTGCCCCTCAAAGCAGAGGAGTCAGAGAGATGGGGCAGGAGAGGTGGGGCTGAAGGGAAAGTCAGAGAGATTCGAAGAGTGAGAAAGATATAGGCTACCATTGCTAGCTTCATAGGGGTCCGTGAACCAAGGAATGTGAGTAGCCTCCAGAATCTGAGAATGACACCCAGCCAGCAAGGAATCTGTCAACAACCCAAATGAGCCTAGAAATAGATTCTTCCCTAGAGCTTCCAACAAGGAAACTGGAGCTCACACTTGTGAGACTCTAAGCAAAGAAGCAGCTGAGCCATGCTGAGCCCAGATTACTGACCTACAGAAACTGTGAGATAATAAATGGGTGTTCTTTTAAGATGATAAATTTGTGGCAATTTGTACAGCAGTAGTAGAAAACTAATACACTCTCAAACCGCTCCTTCTCTGCCTCCTTGTGGACCTCTCTTCTTTGACATGTCTCTTAAACAATGATTCCTATTCTCACTCTCCCTGAGTAATATTATTGGTTCCAAGGCTTCAATGTCCATCCATATCCTACTAAATCCTTAAGCCATAACTCTATGTCAGATATCTTTGCTGTGTTCCAAACCCATAGATTCAGCTGTCTGCTAGATATCTCCATTCCTATGTCTTGGATGCTTCTGAAACAAACATGTCCAAATAGAGGCTCATTTTATGCCCCTATACCTGCTTCTACTTCTGAGGCCCCCTACAAGAATAGTGTCACGATCATCCAGCTACCAAAGTCTAAACCTTTTCTTCATCCTTGTCTCCTCCCTCTTTTTCAATGCTAAATCCTAGCCCCAAGTCCTATCTATTCCAACTGCTAATTTTCCCTAATCCATTTACTTGCCTCCATTTCCCAGGACAAGTCCCCACTGTCTCTCATCCATGCTACCTCAAGAGCCCCTTACTCACCTCCTTGTCTGCAGTGGTGCTCCCCAGTCCATTCTCTTAGCTGTACTCAAAGATCACTTCTGACAAATTCTCCGTCTGTGAACAGAATATAATAAAATGGATAGGACTGGAGACCAGCTTATCATTCTGAAAGATGGGGGTCAAGGAAATCATCCATAACTAGGGTAAAAGCTAAACAAGTAGAAAAATGCAAGGAAAAATATAAGAGACATGAAGGACCATTTCATAAGGTCAATATCACCTATGACTTTTGAGAAGGAGGGAATAGGTATGGATAAAGAAAACGTGGTATGTACTTACAATGGGATGCTATTCAGCCTTGTAAAGAAAGAAGTCCTACTACTTGCTACAACATCGATGAACCTAGAGGACATTATGCTAAAAACAAATACTGCAGGATTCTACTTATATGAGGAATCTAAAATAGTCAAACTCATAGAAGCAGAGAGTAGAACAGTGATTACTAGGGGCTAGGGGGTGGGGGCAATGGAGAATTGTTGCTTAATGGGTATAAATTTCAGTTATAAAAGATGATTAAGTTCTATAGATCTGCTGTACAATATAGTATCTATAGTTTACAATACACTTTAAATTTTTTTAATGTTTATTTTTTTGAGAGAGAGAGAGAGAGAGCGAGCATGAGCAGGGGAGGGGCAGAGAGAGAGGGAGACAGAGAATCCAAAGCAGGCTTCAGGCTCTGAGTTGTCAGCACAGAGCCCGACGTGGGGCTCTAACCCACAAGCCATGATATCATGACCTGAGCCCAAGTCAGATGATTAACCGACTGAGCCACCCAGGCACCCGAACAATACACTTTAAAATACATTATGAGGACAGATCCCATATTAAGTATTCTTATCACCAAAAATCCAAAGCAAAAAACAAAAAAAAGTGAAAGAACACAAGGAAATTTTGGAGGTGATGGATGTTTATACCTTGACTGTGGTGATGATGTCATGAGTATATGCATATATTCAAACTTATCAAAATATATGCATTAAATATATGAATTTCTTGAATATCAATTACACTTCAATAAATTTTTTAAAAATAAAAATTAAGGGGCACTTGGGTGGCTCAGTTGGTTAAGCATCTGACTCTTAATCTAGGCTCAGGTCATGATCTCACATTTTGTGAGTTCAAGCCTCATGTCAGGCTCTGACAGTGTGGAGCCTGCCTGGGATTCTCTCTCTCTCTCTCTCTCTCTCTCTCACTCTCTCTCTCTCTCTCTCTCTCTCTCAAAAAAGATAAATACACTTTAAAAATTTTTTTAATTAAAATTAAAAGGTAAGAGTGAGAAGGAATTTTTTTTAATAAGACAAAATATCCCAAAGTTCCATAAAAGAACTTCCAAGTACCCAAGACTATTGATGAAAAAGACCCATGCCCCATGCAACTCTTGATCTCAGGGTGGTAAGTTCAAGCCCCATGTAGAGTGTAGAGCTTACTTAAAAAAAGAAAAAGAAAACGACCCATGCCCAAGCACATCCTAATAAAATTTCTCATTGCTAACACTGGATGCCTAAAGACAGAGAAGAAACATATTAACTTTTTAATAGGAAATTATTTTAAATTTAGAATCATATGCTTAGTCACACTAACTTAATGTGAGAAGGTAAAATGAAGATATTTTTCAGGTATACATGCATAAAGATTTCCACTTCTCTAAATGAATTGTCTGTGACGAAGTCTGAGCCAATATTTCAATTGGCCTCCCACAACTCTAGAAAGTCAAGTTGCTTCTGACAGGTCTGATCTAAACAAAGCCAAGTAGTTCATTCTACCACAACTAGTAAGCAAAGAAACCAAGAGAACTTGTAGTTAAATGTAAATGAGTTGGTACACACCTTATGGTTGACCAAATTTCTGAATTTTGCTGTCTCTGGGATAAATTATACTTTGATTCTTTGAATCAAGAGATAAATTTCAGAACACCAACTGATAGGCTCGTCGAAGGGTTTCACAGCCATTTATTCACTATCATATGTAATGCTTAGATGATATTTAAATACTGCCCACATTGATTTCAGCCCTCTGATCAAACAATGGAAACACTAATTTTGCAAACAGTGCCAGAACCCAGATCTGGGATTGCTTGAACAGTGCTTAAGGGTGGCGTGTGCAAGGAAGAGCTTAATGCCAAGCCTTGTAGGGAGTCTCCAGGTTATAATTCCAGCCAGCCGATTATAGAGCTAAGGTGAAATTTACTTAAAACCGCCACCCATGGGAACATCCATGATGCACTCTGGCCATGGCAAGATCCCTTACGACTTTCTTCTGATACAAAGGCATGTGACAAAAGAGCGAGCAATCAGGAGTCCCAAAAGAAGGCTTCAAGCTGGGCCTTGCAAATATTTTCTCATCCTTTTCAAAGACATTGCAAGATAAGGCAGAAAGCCTGTGGCCCATCCTGCTGAAAACCAATGGTCACAATTTGCATCCTCTGTCTAGTCTTTTTATATATATATATTATTTATATATATTTACATTTATATAAATTTATATATATATATTATATGTTTATATATTTTTATCCTCTAGTTTTATTATTGACTGCAGGCAGTTACACCAAAGCTACCTAAGCTACCTTCATGACACAGTAGGAGCTTTCTTAAAGTGGTAAACTCATGCTGATGTTTCAATTTAACTCTTATTGTCTTTTCTTGTGACAATTTCAAAACCTCATGATTTTATATAAGCATTTCCAGATTATATTTTTTTCTAAGATGACAGCTTTTCTCATGTCTTCCCCATAAAATATATTCCTACCAGTTTTAATACATTCTTACTATATAGTGTCACCAGGTATTTAAATTAAAATATTCTTCAAAACTTAAAAAAATCTTAATTTTCCATGAAACAACAAATTCACTAAAACTGAAATAAAGCCTATTAGAAATTCACAATTAGAGAACAGCATCTCTGAGATAGGATGAATAATAGTGCCTTAAATTAGCTACATCTTAATCCCCAGGATCTGTAAATGTGTTACTTTATGTGGTTCAAAGGACTTTGCAAACTTGATGAAGTGAATAATCCTGACGTGGAGAGATTCCCTAGATCATCCAGGTAGGCCCAGTGATGTGATCACAGGCATCCTTCTAAGAAGGAAACAGGCAAATGCTACTACGAAAGAGAAGGTAATCTGATGACAAAAGCAGACTAGAGTGATGTGCTTTGAAGATAAAGGAATATAAACCAAAGAATATAAGCTGCACTAAAGGGTAGATGAAAGAAGAAGGAAAGAAAGAAAGATGGAAAGAAAGAAAGAAAGAAAGAAAGAAAGAAAGAAAGAAAGAAAAGCAGGGAGGGAGGGAAGGAGAGAAGGAAGGAAGGAAGGAAGGAAGGAAGGAAGGAAGGAAGGAAGGAA
>NW_024412417.1:9367177-9369567 GCF_014898765.1 Herpailurus yagouaroundi
GAAGGAAGGAAGGAAGGAAGGAAGGAAGGAAGGAAGGAAGGAAGGAAGGAAGGAAAAGATTCTCCCCTCAGAGCCTCCAGAAGGAAACAGCCATGTCAACACTTTGACTTCAGCCCATTGAAATAGATTCCATACTTCTGACCTCCAGAAATGTAGGAGAAAAAAAATGTGCTGTTTTAAGTCACTAAGTTTGTGATAATTCATTACAGCATCAATAGGAAACTAAAGCCACCTCTCTCTCTCTCTCTCTCTCTCTCTCTCTCTACACACACACACACACACACAAATTTACTTGGAAATTTAAATGTATTCAAAATAAGTATTTAATTAAAAGAATAATTACAAACTAGAAAGGAATGAGTATATTACATATTGGAGGCTAAGAGATTTGACAACAGAAGTAAAAAGAAAAATGAATAACCTCATAGGTATTCATTAGAAAAAAATTAAAAGCAAATTTAGTGTTCAATTCTAGAATCCAGATAAAAAACAGAAGAATAAACCTAAATAAAGAGAAATAACTAATAACCAGAAGACAAACATTAATGCATTAGGATACAAAATAAAAAATAACAGACTTAAACTCTAAAGCTAAAAGTTTGTTCTTTGGAAAGATTAATAAAATAAACTTTGGCAAATCTGAAAAAGACAAATATCACATGATTTCACTATGTGTGGAATTTAAAAAACAAAACAGATGAACATAGGAGAAGAGAAGTAAGAATAAGATAAAAACAGAGAGGGAGGCAAACCATAACAGACTCTTAACTACAAAGAACAAAGGGAGGGTTGCTGGAGGGGAGGGGGGGGAAATGGGCTAAATGGGGGATGGGCATTAAGGAGGGGACTTGTTGGGATGAGCACTGGGTGTCATATGTAAGTGATGAATCACTGGGTTCTGCTCCTGAAACCAATACTACACTGTATGTTAACTAACTTGAATTTGAGGGAGACACAGAATCCAAAGCAGGCTCCAGGCTCTGAGCTGTCAGCACAGCGCCCGACATGGGGCTTGAACCCACGAACCGTGAGATCATGACCTGAGCCAAAGGTGGACACTTAACTGACTGAGCCACCCAGGCGCCCCAATAATTTTTTTCATTGTCAAAGTTTTATCCTGAAAATAACAATAGGCTCGGATGAATTTAATGCCAAGTGCTACCCAGCACACAAATCAATCCTTTTCCAGAATTAATCAATTCAAAAATTTCCCAAGGAGGGGATTCCATTCACTATAGCAGCAAATAAAATATTGAGGGGGAAAAGTGACAGGAAATGCTCAGAAAAAAAATATGAATAAAGCTTAAAAAAAAAGGAAAAGATATATACATCGAAGGATTTTATAAAAGACCAGACTAATGGAAATCCTGTCCAGGTGCAGCCTGACCACCCAGGAACAAGAGAGGCAGTGCCAGGAACCAGCAGCCATGAAGAAACCTGGTTTCTGGAACAGGCTGGAAAAGAGACGTCACCAGAGAGCAAAGTGAAACCTCAGGGAAGTTACAAAGTGGTCCTGGAGCCCAGCAGCACAACAACCCAAGTGACTTACTTTTCTTTTTTTTCTTTATTACCCAGAGGACCTCTGGCGCTGTGTCCTGGGGATAAGGCTTCCCATCCACCCCGGAGGCCTCGGTTGGGCTGGCAGATTCCTGCTCTCTGGGCAGAGCACCTGGACCGGCCCTGAAGCAGCAGAATAAACCTGAGGCACGGTTGGGGACTTGCGGGCTCACCACCTGTCCCTCCAGAGCCACATCAGAGCAAACCGGAGGGCTGAGGGAAGTTCTCCCTGGAGGTACCCAGCCACACGCCATCCGGCCACACTGGGATACGCTGGCACCAGACAGACACGAACAACCTGGTCTGATTCGTTCTGGTTTTTCTTTAACTTCATTGTTGTTAAGTCTGGACAAAATGAGCCTCATTTAGGTATCTCCAGGATCTCCAGAATGTGTATGCCAAGAGCCTCTGCTCCGTGTCTTCAAAGCCTCCCCAGAAGAAGCTTCTTTGATCCTATAAAGGACTTTAATTACATAAAGATCAGAATCATTTGATTAATTTTCAATATGCATAAAAGCTATTCATTTCCGGGAAGCAAAAATGCTTTTCAGAAGCCCACGTGGCCCCTACCTTTGTAATTTACCACCATCGTTTTATTACCACACTCTCTGGGGACCCTGACTCCAAGCTTTAAGGCAGGAGCTTTTATTTATTTTTTTTTTCAACGTTTATTTATTTTTGGGACAGAGAGAGACAGAGCATGAACGGGGGAGGGGCAGAGAGAGAGGGAGACACAGAATCGGAAACAGGCTCCAGGCTCCGAGCCATCAGCCCAGAGCCCGACGCGGGGCTCGAACTCACGGACCGCGAGATCGTGACCTGGCTGAAGTCGG